>NC_133822.1:43767870-44070900 GCF_047830755.1 Zonotrichia albicollis
CCACTTTTGGACATTAATTTTTGCTTTTAGAGAATTTGCAATAAAATCAAATCAGTCATAGAATTGCACAGTGTCTAGGGTTGACAGCAACCTTAAAGAACAACCACCCTGCTGTGAGCAGAGACACCTTTCACTAGATCATCTTACTCAGAGCTCCATCCAACATAGCTTTGGATAATTCTGAGACTGGGACACTCACAGCTCTGAGCAGAAGTGGTGAGCTGTAATTTTTTCCCTCATATAAGAAGAAAGTATTGTTAGACTCTTTTCACATAAGTTTTATATTTAAGAGAAGTGGAAAAGGAAATTCTTCTGCATTTGGGGACATGCCAGAGCATCTTAACCACATATATCCCCATTTTGTTGTATGAATATTGCATGGATACATGATAGCTTTTTAAAAGATTTTTTAGAACTCTGTAAATAGGGAAATCTTGGCTTAAAATTTTGTTTACTGCAAGAAAATGAACTGAATTTCTTATTTCACATAAGTTCCTTATCCATTATGTTACCTCAAAAATTTTTACCTAGTTTGAAGAAAAACAGTATTTATTATATTCCATCTCCTCTGTACTACTCTTTCTGTCTGTTTGTATTCTGTACTTCTTTATCTACCTTCAGATTTTTTTTCTCCACAGGACAATTAGTACCCCTAATAATATATGAACTGGAAAACAGTGTCTAGTTTTTGAGTCAGTATGCATAGTTTGCTGGGTTCTTTAGTGATAAATCTGTGCACATGTGTTGTCACAGAAATTACTATGAAGTGATTGTTTCCAGTGGACCTTGCTAATCTTCAGAACATCTGTTCCTTTCATAATTCCCACATAAAATTCTGTCACGAACAAAGAAATCTATATGATATATAAGTTACACAGGAATACTATTCATCTTAGTGTGTTTCTGTGCTTCTTCATTTTGGGTAGAAACAAAGACAATCACAGCAGCAGACATTCAGTGTCCTTGCAGTCTCATTCCACCCAAGATCACACTTGCATAATCCATTCAGATGTGTGGAAGGTAAGCTCTCAAAAAACTTTCAGATTCTTCCTTGTCACTCTTGTGCTTCCCACAGGAGAGCAAAAATTTAAGCAACCTTATACAAAATCATACTCTATTATCTCATCTTTATCCCTCTGATCAGTCCTGCATATACTTACTCTATGTCTCTCAACATGAAAATCTTATTGCTGCTCAAAAAAATCCATGTTTGATGCATTATAAGATATGTAATTTGCATTTTTTCCAGACACAGTGCATTGGTAGCTCATGGTCAACTAATAAGCTGAGGTTTTTGTCCTCCTGTCTTTCCACATTGTAAGAACTGAGTTTCTAGTAGAAACTGTTCTTAGTCCCCAAGTGAATGACCCTGCTCCTTGTGCTATTGAGTTATATTCCACCTCTACTTCTTCTATCCTCATTTATATCAATAGCAATGTGCTGAAAATATTTCCCTATGGAGACTTGGTTTCCTTTTGTGTTATTAACTTTATCAAAACCAAGGAAATACTTACAAAATTTGCTTTGGTTTACATATCAAAATTAATTTGATACCACATTTGTCAATTTCCTCTGTGCACAATTCCAAATTTTGCAAGGATCATATAGGAGGCATTATAAGTTTTTGGATTCATTTAATTATCTCGACTCACAAAACCCCATATCCTCTCTGCCTCCCACTAAAAGCCTGGTGCTTGCATAAAACACTTATCTAAGGAGTTTTAGGCTACAAAAAAGACCATTCACATCTGATATGCTAATTTATGTACTTTATTTCCCTTGTTCGGCTCATCTGTTCACCAAAAAGCAGGAAGAAAGTCAGCTTCATTTGATGCCTTAATAGCGTCATTTAGGACCAGACAATAAAGATTTTCCCATCCAAATGCATGCTGATATGAAATTAATTTTCAGCTGTTGTTATTTAGTGAATGAAAGAAATAAGGCCTTTAGAGGGAACAGGCAAAAAACAGAAAGAGATTCGTGTTTATGTTTACATTATTATATGCCTGACTAATTTTTGAACAACAAATTAATTTTTAATTTGGTGATATAACCCAGCTTAAGTAGTCCAAAGCAGAGAGGAGTACTAGTAAACAGTCAGCAAGAACTGTTCCTGTAGGCTCTGGAACAATTACCCAGGTGCCTTAGCATGCTCTTTAGGACAGTAGCAGCAGGCACTGTGCATGGGTCCAAGGGTGCTGCTCAACAGCAGCTGAACATGAGCCAGCTGTGCCCAGGTGGCCAAGAAGGCCAGCAGAGTCCCAGCCTGTGTCAGCAACAGTGTCGCCAGCAGGACCAGGGCAGGGATTGTCCCCCTGTACTCACCACTGGTAGGGCTGCACCTTGAGTGATGGGTCCAGCTCTGGGCTACTCACTTCAAGAACATTCAGGGGTCCAGAGAAGGGCAAGGGTCCTAGGGAAGGGTGTGGAGCACAAGTCTTACAAGAAGCAGCTAATGGGATGTTTAGCCTGGAAAAAATTAGGTTTGAGGGAGACCCAATCTCTCTCTACAACTCCCAGAAAGGAGGGTGTAGCCAGGAGGGGGTGCGCTGTTCTCCCAGGTAACAAGTAACAGTACGAGAGAACATAGTCCTAAATCATGCCAGGGAATTATTAAGTTGGACATTAGGAGGCATTTCTTCAGAGAAGGGATGATGAGACATTGGAATGGGCTGCCCAGGGAGGTGGTGGAGTCACTGTCCCTGGAGGTGTTTAAAAAAGACTGGATGTGGCACTTAGTACCATGATCTAGTTGACAAGGTGGTGCAATGTCACAAGTGGGACTCAATGATGTCAATTTTTTTTCCCATCTCGTTGATCTTGTAATTTCAAGTGGTCAGCTACCTATATAGGCAGATTTGCAGGGAGATTCATCCCATCCAGCCTGAGAAACCTTTGTGAGTGCCCTTCAACACACAGACTGGGACATACAACCCTGTTCAAAGATTCAATTCTGTGCAGAAGTTTCACCTTTATGCAAAGAAATCCATTAAACTGGAATGCTTGGGTTTGGGTTTTCTTTACTGATCTCCTGGAATGTCTCTGTAGTAAGGCTGGTACACTTAGCTAGTATCTCCTAACCAGTTTTGAGAACACTTTACCTCAGTTAATGTTACCTGAGAGCCAAATAGGTAGTTAATGCAGATTTTGCATGAAACAGAGAGAACAGTACTCCTGTGGTCTGAATTCAGTCTGGCCCACTTTTGCCTAGGTGTCTTAGGCTAATATATCTATATCAAACTGGTTCTGTTCAGGGTTGGGGTTTTTGTTTGTTTGTTTGGGGTTTGTGTTTATTTTTGTGTTGTTTGTTTGTTTGTTTGGGTGGTTTTTTTCTTGTTTTTGTTTTTTTATTTATTTTTTTAGTCTGGATAAAATTAATGTGATTCAGCAAGGAATCTGGCAGTATATCTAGGAACAAGTATGTATGCAAATATGTATACCATGGAAAAATTATCAGCAAATGCCACATTCTGGAATGAGATGGTTTTTTTCCTAGGACTAGTTTCAGAAATGTCTTTGAGAAGTTAGCTTAATCCATATACTATTGAGGGTGGCGTCAGCAGCAGTTAGGAGTGGTCCAGTGTAAATGAAGCTGAGTTGCAGATTGTGGAACAATTTTGTCAGAAATTTAAAATTAAAGACTTGAATTTTTACTACAAACAGTGATTTATAATAACCCCCTATAACCTTGAAATATTTTGTTGGCTTTTAGAAACAACAGAAGTCAAAATTAAGTAGCTACTTCACCTACCCTAAATTGGTAATAATTTGTAACTGCTTTTTCAGGGAGGCAGATAATTTGCTAGTGTTATCCACACAGTGAAATTATACATTTCATTTCCCTTAAGTTCCGAAGCTATAATAGATTCCATTAAAAATAATAGTTTAATATATTGCTTATTTACAACTAGAAAATATACATAGAGGGAAAACTCTGCATCAGGGAGCAGAATGCATATAGGACTTACAGCCAGCCATACTTGGGACAGTCAGACCATTTTAATTTCTAGTAGCAATTCAAGCAATCCTTAAACTTTGTCCAAGCCATGATTTCACACAGTTTTAAAAAAGGAAAAAAAAATTAAAAGGCTGCTCCACTAACTTGCTAACACAGTAGTCTTTCACTACTACATAATTTTGGGAGATAACTCTATGACAGCCCAAATGTACCGCCAAAATATGTTTCTGAACAACAGTTTGATAACTGTTGATTTTATTTTATTAATATTTTCAGTAAAAAACTTTGTCAATAATGTCAGTAATAAATATAAATATATCCACCATAAGACATATTTAAGGATATATTTGTTGTTTAGTCACATACCTGCCATTCTATGCAGCATTTCAAGTTACATTACTGCTTCTTAATAATACCAAAAATAATGCCAAATGTTCTCTAAACTGTGCTCTTATTTCTCTGTTTCTTATATCAATTATTCTTTGCTCTGTGTCAGCTCAGTGTAATTTTAGAATGAGTAGCTATATGCAAGAAAAGAAAATCTTCATCTCATTGCTCCTCTTTAGGTTGGAACAGCTTGCAGTTAATTTTGTCATTGTTTGTTTTCAGTTTTCAGTCATGATCAGTAATGTTGTCAGTCCTGAAATATTAATCACGTGTAATCCATAGAGTTCAGCTCTATCCTTTTCTGTTTGAAATAATATTTTTTAATTCTTTGGTCCTAAATAAAGAAATACTTGCAGGATTTAGGAGGGATTTTGTTTGATTTGGTTAGTTGAAGTTTTTGTTGGTATATGTTCAAGTATTTACTGCTGTTTATTTATAGAGTAGACCCCTTAGCAGATGCCAATTCAATTACCTTAATCTTGCTGTGTTGTAAAAGGTGATCAGAGCTAAACCTAGAAAGGAAACATAAACATGCTTTCCACTAAAGCTATAATTTAAGCACCCAAGTGGTCAATATTTTGTTTGTAGACACGTTTGTGTGTGTTTTCTCCAAGTCTATTTAAAACTACAAAGAAAGAGAAATTTATCTGCTATATTCTTATGTTATTTGCTGATAACATGGATGAAGTTCTTGTATCATAGTGGGAGGAAAAAACCCCTAAAAAACCAAACCAAAGATCAAGGAATAGTTTATCTGTAAAATATTAGGTCCACACTTTAAACTGGATGCTATCTAAACAGTGGAATTTGTATAGGGCCTTAATTGCCCATATAAAACCATGTGAGGATTTCTCAGATAACATTACCTGAAAGACAAAGTCATTCAGGATGATAAAAGGATGTGCCACTGGCCTCACATCCACCTGTCCTCAAGATGGTCCCAGAAGCAGTTCTATGTTCAGTAGTGCAGCAAACTCATCAGCCAGTTTCTAATAAGCTAAGGAAAAAGAACCGTTCCTTGAAAATATTAAAAGGCTTACAGGATCCTATGCTTTGGAAAGCCTGTTTTTTAGAATAATTACCAGCATGTCACAGTGTAAAACTTGATCTCTCCTAGGCACTTGTGCCATTTGTCAGATGCTGGAAGACTGAATAACTTTTGGCATGTAGGAAAAGTCACTGCAATGAAATGGCAGTAAAGTGGGCTGTGAGCAGTGAAGATACTCACAACACTTGAGGAAAATTTTATAAAGGTGCATGTAGAGCCAACACCAACAGAAAACTTTCCCAAAGAGAGATTGAAGACTAATGAATGAACACTGTATAATTTTTGGAAAGATCTTTCAATAGAAAAAAAAGAAAAAGTAAAGCAATAACAAATCTAGAATTACAGAAACAAGGAACCTCTGTAAGAATAACACAGTCATGGCCAGCTAGTGACTATGGACATAGCTGGAGAGCAAAATTCAGAAGAGGCTGTGTTTTCAGTTTTGTTTTGTTTTGTATTGTTGGCATGGGGGAGGAAATGGTGGGATGCGGGGGAAGGACAGGAGAGAGGGAGAGAGGGAGGGAGGGGAGGGTTTATGAACATGATCCCTGTAAAAAAAAAAAATCGAAACTTTCTCTGCCCTGTTGTCCCCAAAAATGAACAAAGTTATCACATGTGGGAAAATAAAGTATAACAAATAAATTTGTGGCAGGGTGATCATTAAGGTAATTTTAAAAAAAAGAAATAAATCACCAGATATAATTTATTGAAAGATAAAAGACCACTTGTGGGAGCCTATCAACATCATATCCTTAAAGTTGTATGTTTGTGTCACTCAAGAGAATTAAACCCTTATTCCATTTTTATTACTAATCTTACTAATAAATAAATTATTTATTTTAGAAATAATTTATTTTATTTACTTTTTGTTTTTATAATAAGTCATTCTAAAAAGTACACTAATTAACAGAGTAAGATTTATTCTGGATAATAATGAACTGAATATTTGGCAATCTAGTAGTGGATCAAGGCTTGTGGAGTCAACCATCACCTTCACAGTAATGAGTTTATTCTTAATAAGACCGTGACTTTCATTATATTGTAAAATTATAGTAGTTTTACGCAGAAAGAATAAGAAAAAAAATCCTTAAATTTTGAATTCTGTTCTTAATTGAGAGAGTATAAATAAATATCTTTGCTAAACAGCAGATGCAGATTTCATTATTTATGTTTTGATTTATGTCTTTTTATTACAAATTTGTAAAATAAGACCTCGTAGATTGTGGCTTAAATTAATGAACCACATGAAGCATTCTGTAACTCTTTTTGATGTGGGAAAACAAATCCTCATTCAAACACATAGATATTCAGAATGGGAAATGCAGACCAAACAGAGTGACGCTGCTCTTTATGGAGTGGGGAATCAGTGTCAGACTCTCATAATTATATCAACATGAGCACAACAGCTACCCTGTGTATCACTCACTCCTACAAAGCTGCTATTAACACTGAATGAACTCCTCAGAACCTCTTAGCAGCTGAGATCTCTTTGGGTGTTCTTTTTATTATTTTTCATCATTTATCCCAGATTGCTGTAGGTCAGCAGCAGAACAGAAATGAGAATGGTGAGCTTCCCAATTATTCTTCTGTGCAAGAAAAGTGTTCTTATCTGAGTACAGGAAGTGTTATATCAGTAAAGGTGATGAGGTTGAGGTACTCAATAGGGCTTTTTCTTAATTCAGCAAACAAAAAGACAAGGCATATTCTACTGACTGCCAGATAATTCCTCTGTGGCATTCTCTGTGAAACAAAGAATGTACACAACAGAAATTGCAGCTTGTTGCAAATTATTTTAGACTCTAATGCTGGAAATCCAAGAATGCAGGCAAAATTTTTTTCTTATAAGAATGACAGAATTGTAGGGATAGAAACCGACCCTCTACATGTCAAAAGGTAGCCACATATGTCACTGAGAACATTAATTTCTCACCCTTTCAAGAACTTTCTGGTTCAAAATTTCTGGATGAGTGTGCCTTGCCTTAGAGCACCCACTGGGAATCCATGTAGATTTTGCAAAATCAAAGACTGCATTAAGAAACCCTGCTTACACCATGATTAGAACCATTTTAATATAGCTTCCCTATCCTTCTCTTCCCAAACAGGAAAGTGAATAAGGCATCCCACAGAACTGATAGTTTAACGAGCTTATTTAAAATAGTATGCTGAACCTATTCAGTCCATCCCCTTTTGGCCTGTATTTGTCCATTTTGGGGCAAATAGAATGAAAATTGAGAACTGGATTCACAATTATTAGTTACCAATGGCATTTATCATGTGTAGAAACTCTACATTATGATAGCCTATATTTCTAAAACTGTGTTTTCATTTTATTATTTAATCAGGCATTACTTTAAAATTTAAGTGAAACAAAATTTTCATTTGTTTAATGAAATAGAACTATTGTTCTAGCCATATATTTTATGTACAGATAGGCTGATAAACCCTTTTCACCATCAATAATCTCCCTGTATAACTAGGCACCATACATAGGCAGGAGTTCATTGTAAACTGGCCAGGCTGAGTATAACAATAACAAATATAATTTTGTAAAATTCTGCACCAATCAAGTCTCCTGTCCCTCACCCCAGCATGACTGAAAACAAATATAACACAATATATGATCTGTACTTATCTTTTTTAAATCATACACAATTAGCCAGAGTACCCACAAAGGAAGGCATCTGTTTCATAAACCCATGAGCATATGGAATGGTGTTTTTAGTTTCATTGAACTAAAAAGTTTCATGTATTATTAAATGTAAACATCTGACAGATAAAGAATCAGAGAAATTGTCTTCATCAATACAGGCAAGTATCCTACTACCTGGAATAGTCTAAATACTGGACACAGGTTGCATAAATATAATTTCCTTACTAACAGCCTTTTCAGCAATTTTTTATTACAGTGCAGCCCAAGTGAAGCCAATAATTTAATAACTCTGAAATATATCACACAGTTTACTTATTTTTGAATATCTATTACTTTCACAGAAGTAGTCATTGTCTTTACAGTTGTGAACAATAGTATTTTTTGGGCAAAGCTTGAGACAGACACTACTTAGCAGATTCAATATTAACACCTGAGTAGAAATTTTTGTTTGTATATTACATGCTTGGCCACTGTTATCAATTTGTTGTAATAAGAATATTTCTTTAGGAATAACTCCAAACATTTATCAAGTGTTTTATGCTCTAAAGCAAATCCAAGAAAACAGACAAAAGACTTTATTTTAAAATTACCTTTAATAGACAACAGACTACAATTTTAAAGTCATCAAACCAATGCTTCAAAGAATGGATTTTTAAATTTAATACTGATCATTAAGTAAATCAGAGGAAAATCATAAAAAGAATGTAAGCCAGGGAATCAAATTTGACCGTAAATTGTGCTACTTGGGCTTATGGTTATTTATTACTACGTCCTTCTGAAGAATTTTAAATGGTCTGTTATCCTTATTTCTTCAAATATTGGGAGCTTTTAAACTTGTGAAATATTGCACATCAGCAAGTGGGAAACAGACAATTTATGGCTGACAGGAGAATTTAGGAGTACTTTATTAATTCACTTACTTATATCTTTATTGTACTTCAGTCTTCATAGTCTTCTCCTCCCCTCTTTTCCTTCCCTAGTTTTTTAATGAATGTCCTAAAAGCCCAGATAAAGAAAAGTGTTTGAGCAGAGATTCTCTTACAGATTGGAAAATTGTTAAAGCTGACACAACTTCACCTCAGTTTCCCAAATTTAATAGCATGTATTTAAAAATTTAAACAGCCAGTGACTAAACAGGAAACAAATTAAACCAATCACAAACATGTTATTACAGTCAATGTCCTAAATACTGAAAATGTACAACATGCAGAGAACTTCTTCCACTTCTTCCACTCTTCCACTCATATTTGATTCCTATCTCCAGAGATCTGCTTCCACAGATGTATCTGGAAGGCTGGGAGAAACACAAGTTTTAAGCCAATAGAAAAATTATTTTTTAAACTTCCAGTGAGTTATGGAAGAATATTAATAAGTTTTGAAGCGAATATAGGATTGAAATTCTTACAGGATGTAATTCTTACATCCTTTCAACAGATGGAAGTACAGAGTAATCAGTGGGAAAGAAAAGCTGATGAGATGATTGTACAAGAGATTTGTTCTGTATTATACAGTAAGTGGAAAAAACTCTTGGATTGCAGAAGGCACAGAAAACCTGACCAGCAGGTTAAAAGTTATGTCTCATCATTGTTTCTAGGTCCTGATCAAATCAGTCTTTCTACAGATCACGTCCTTCTCCTGCAAAGCTACATGAGAGATACTGCAAAGGTATCCAGGACACATTTGATTCTCTTTGAGACACAGCCTGGAAGAATTTAATGAATGGATCAAAATAGTACAATTAGTCTTTAACAATGGCAAAATGGCTGCCCTCACTTAAGTCACATTGATGTCTAACAAGATGATAGAAGACTCTCATCATATAGTTATGGCAAAATTCAGGTTTGTTGACCTCACCATATTTTTGCAGTTTTAAATGGGTCAGAACATACATCTTCCATATTTTTATTTAGTAGTACAAGTGCAAATTGTCCTACACCCCTCTGTTAACAAAGTAGCTGAGAGAAGTGGATTTTTTTTGAAAATGGGTTTTACTTACAGCTTAAAATGTGACAGGTCGAATAGTGTATGTTGACATAAATCTAAACAACTACCTATGGTTTATGAGTAGAGTCTCTTTACAGAGGCTTATCTACAGTTTATGCAACAATCTGCTGCCAGTAAGATTTACCTGAAAGCTCCTTAAGAAATCTAAGAAAACAGTAGCAACCATAAACTTTGAAACCCTATTAACACAAGATGGATTGGGATCCTAAGGAAGGTATTTCAAAGAGTTAGATATTTTATCCTAATTAGTGTCACTAGCAGAAAAATGCCAAAAGGGCCTTATCATCTATGAAAAAATGCAAACTTATAGCACATGGCATGTAAATGAAATAAAAAAAAAATTCTTACTTACCTATTTAGAGACTGGAGGAGAAATGGAGTCTGGGAGGGGGCTTGATTTTTGTTTTTTTACCTTTTTTTAGTTTGTGGGAGCTATAAAACATCAAGAAAAAGACAGGTATGAGGAAAGTGCTCTAATAGGGAAGGAGTGCATCTCAATTAAAAACAAGCAAGTGTCCATAGCAGACAAAACCGGAAAGATTAATAGCTTCAAGACACCTTACAATGAGTCCTTTTGCATTATTGTTTAAAACAATTATCAGTAATGCTTCTTTTGTACAGAATTGAGCACAGATCTGTGGGATCATAGAATACTGTAATGCTAGGGGTTGGAAGGGGCCTTAAAGAGCATGTAGTTGCAACCCCCAGCCATGGGCAGTGACGCCTCCCACTAGACCAGGCCTCATCCAAACTGGCTTTGATCACTGCCAGGGCTGGGGCACCCGCAGCCTTCCTTGGCAACCTGTTCCACTGTCTCACCACACTCATAGTAAAACACTTTTTTCAGAATATCTAAACTACATTTCCCCTCTTTCTATTTGTGCCTTTTACTTCCCATCCTATGACTACATTTCCTGACAAGGATTCTCTCTCTAGGTTCCCTGTAAACCTCTTCAGCTACAGGAATGTTGCTATGAGGTACCCAGGCAACCTTCTCTTGTCTGGGCTGAACAGCCCCAATTTCCTTAGCCTGTCATCATAGACAAGGTGCCTCAGCCCTCTTTTCAGCTTTATGGGCCTCCTCTTGTTCCATGTCCTCCTGATGTTAGGGGCACCAGAACTGTGCACAGTACTCCAGGTGGGAGCTCACAACATCACATGGACATTAATATCCTCTTCTTTTTTTGAGTAATGTTACTGCATGGGCCTAGTTCCCTTAATTTTCATGATTATTGGAGGTGTTTTACTGTAAACTCAGCACAAATTTATTTCTTTATCTCAAACATCTCAGGTTTTTCACTTCATTTTAGTGAAAATAAGCATTTGATATAATAACTGGTACCTTATATCTTTAAAACAAATTCACTCTCCTAAACTATCCCACTGCTGAGACTTTGGTGGCATGAACTACTTTATACTAGTAAGAGTTCCTTGTAAAGGAAATATTTGTGTTCCTTTTCCCAGGACATTTAATTAGCTCTTTAATTCACTTTTAGCTATAAAACATAGTTTATAAGTTTTTCTTAAAATCATTCTTTTGGCCATGTCTGTACCGCACAAATTCAGTGTTATGTTAAAGATTACCTGCTCAACCAGCATATTTACCCAGGGAAGTCAAGGATATGGGTACAAGTGTGGGCCACAGTAAAACTGGATTAGCCTGGTAGTTAGTGGCCAGGCTGATTGGCTCCATCTGAAGGGAGCACTAATGACCTGATTCCCAGCAATATGCTGAACTATACTGCTCTCCTACACTTTCTCCAATTCCTGAGCAGCTTCAGCTGGATGCAGCTCAAGCACTTTGTCCTGCAGTGCACACACTCTGAGGCAAAATGTACAGAGCTGCATGACCTCCAGAGTTACTCCATAACGCTCCTTTTCCACTGTCAAGCAACTAGCAATTTCAAGATATAGCAAATAATCAGATAAATATAGAGCTGCCTTCAGGCAGGGTTCCTTTCCTAAACATGGGCTGCTCTGCACTGCCAATTTTCAAAATATCCTCTTAGATTCGTGTAGAAATGAATGAAATATATTTCACTTAACGATTAAAGACAATGTCATTCTCACCAGTGGAACCATTTTATCTATATGCTTTTCTTAGTCTTATTAAACAAATCTGTTTATATTCATCCACTTGAGGGCTTTTTATGGGATCAGAGATCAAACTCTTTATGTATTCTTGGGTGGTATTTTTGCTGCAACTTTTTTTTTCATTTAGAGTTAGTTACTCCTGATATTGTGACATGTGGCTCAATAATGTCTGTTACCTGAAAATTTAAAAAAAACCAAAAGCAGTTTTTACAAAAAACAGTCTGTGTCACAGACTTATTTGAGATCAGAGCCATTTTACTAAGCCTGAGAAAGTTCCCATAGTCTGTATACTTCAGATTAATATTAAGATGTTTTAAATCACCTTTTATACAAGCCATATGCAATCTGACATAACTAATGGCTCTGCACTCCAAAAATAGAGATATAACAATTTTCTGAAGCGCTTCCCATATTATATTAATAAGTTGATAGACTGAGCTGGTTATCAGGCATTACAAATGTTTTCAAAACTTTCTAAATCCAGATCAAAAGTCCAATGAAAATATATGTCCACCCCTCAACACCAGGTAAGTAGGTCTAATATAAGTAAGTAGGTCTAATAAAAAACCAGATTTATTTATTCCACTGAGGGTTCACTTTTAGCTGGATCTGTAGATGCAATTAAATTATCAGAATGACCGTGTTTTCATTGCATTGCACTACTGCCTCTCCCAGTGGAAATTATTTTCTTTGCATAAAACAATTAAACTTTCCAAAGTAAAAGTTAATGTTAGAGTTACAACAAACAACCCAGTCAAAACTGGAAGCTCAGCAAAACATGGTATGTCAGAAAGGATAAAAAAAGAAATAATGGATTTTTATAGGTTTATAATTTTAACAAAATAATGTAACTATAACTTTTGATGAAATACCTTTTAAAGATAGTGTAAAAGACAAGTGAATTAAATAGAATTAAATGAAACTTGCAGGCTTCATATATTTATGTCTGTTACTATGAGAGACTGTTTTGTTAAAATACTTTCTGTGCATTCCATGTTTTTACAATTATTTAAAAAAATTTACTTGAATAATTTTTCATGAATATTGTAGTTAAAATAAATTATAAAGAGGAAAAATTTACTGAAAGTTGAATTTAAAATAGTTGCCCAATTATTTGAATTAGAAAGCATGTTTCATACTGATATTTTTGGAGAGACAGCTTGTGAGATAAAAAAAACCCTGAAGACAGATAGTAGATAATTCCAGTTATTAGTCACTCTAGTCACCTGACTAGAGAAACTTCAGTATTATAATTCTGATGTAGAAAATTTTATTCAGAAAAGTCAACTATGTCTTTTACTTCAATAGCACTTCAGGAAGCATAATGTCATTTCTGTTGGTAAATAAAGGATCTTGAACTGCAAGTAATATCTAGTATTTCTATATGCTCCTAGACTTTTATCAAGATGCTTTTAATGTTGACAATCTAATTATTTTGGTCAAAAAGGCCAAATACAATCTAAGAACAAATTTATGTTCTGCTTTTGTGATCTTTATAAGTACAATTACAGTTACATTTTGAAAAATAGCCTCCAAACACTGTTAAAATCATTAGAGACAAAAAGGCATATAAAATCTTATGCATTATGGATCTCTTTTGAGAAGTAATAGCTGTACTTATACAGAGATACAATTCTCATTTTCTGACAATTTTCTCAACATGACAGTCTGATTGATTCTGAGTGGGGTTGCTTGAAAATGTTCTAGTGAAACTCTTTCAGATAAATACATTCATTTGGGGCCTTTGTTTAAAACACGTAGTGGATTGGTTTGTTTGGAGGGTCATTTGGTTTTGACAGCATGTGCGGGGAAGAAGCTTTCATGGCATTTAAAGAATCACAAGGACTTGTGTTTTTAAAAGGTTTACTCAAAAGGCAAAAACTGATTGCATATCTGCCTTTATCTCCACAGAAAAAAGTTCTCTTCACTAAAAAAGATATTCTTGCAGTTTCATTGTAGCTAACATGGCCAGGAAGACGTATTTCAATGAAGAACTGTATGTTTCATGATTGCCAGAAGCTCAAAATTTTGGTCTAGCCTAATTTCAGGAGGAGGGGGAAGGGGAAGCCAAATCTGAAAACATGAAAATTCAAAGCTTTCAAAAATTTTTCCTTTGATCCAATTTCTTCAAAAAGCAATATTTTTTACCCATTTTGTTTAGCATTTTATGGATTAAGATGATAGGAACCTGTTCCAAAGTCTGTCATCAATGGTGGGACTTTAACTGATGTCACTAGATTTTGTAGTAGTCTCCCAAAGTGGTCCCCTGAAAAGATTCCCTTGAAATCTGTGTGTTCCAAAGAAAAGCTACTCAGTTTTCTTATACTTGTTTCAAATAACTTGTCATTGGTTCAGTACATATACTACAAACTTACTGGGAAAAACAACTGGATCCTTCCTGCTTATGGGCAGTGGATTAGGCGGAAAAAAAATGGAATTTTTTCCTTATGTGCACAGTTTACTGCCACAAGAAGTTTATATACATTTACTCTCCTTCAGTCTGAACTTATTTGGTCTTGAATATAGGTAAGCACCCCAGTGATGGATATGGATGTAGATACCATGGGTGTTACCACTGTGGAGGTTTGTGGATCATCAGCCTTCTCTAAAAATGTTTCTAATTCATTCATAGAGGAACATGGCAAGGAGACTTTACCACAAATTCTCACGTACAGAGGAAGTGCAAAATGCTATTTTATGTACAACATATGGCTAAAGGTAACAGCACTTTGGATATACATTACATTAGAAATCTTTCTGCCTCCTTCTTTTGAAGAAAATTAGAACAAAATAACATGTCTGATTCTCTCTTAAAATGCTATCTGGCTTAGTATATTGCAAGTATGGTGAGGCAAAATGCCCAAAGTTTAAATTCTCTGCTTGTTTTCTTTATAACCATGTAGGTTGTTTTTCCATGAAATCAACAATTCTGCTTAAGTGGTTTTCAGCAATTTCAGTTCTGTGTGTGTTCATGCTGTGCCTAGAGTTCAGGGACTCAAGGTATCCCTGAAACTAGCACTGAAGCAGAAACCATCTCTCACACTAATTTACTCTGTACATGTCACTTCCCGCTGTCCTCTTTCTTTTTTTGGCTTGAGAAAGCCATAACATATTATCTTTGGCAATTGCTCAGGAACCATAAGCAAAGCATCTATTCCAGGCCTGTCCCTTGATATTTGAAATTTGCATGTTATTCCCAATCTTTCCATTACTGCTCAGAACACTTGCCAAAATAGGAGTAATGTATAAATCATCGAAAATCAAAGATGGAACCAAAGCACCATCAAACATTTTTCTTTTTTCCTGAGTTTTAGGGTTGAAAAGTCTTAAAATAACAACTTTAATTGGGTCCTCATAACTAAGCACCTCTCCAAATACAGCCAGGACTAAGAGTCTCACATTAGGTATAGAACTTGCTAGGGTAGAGGGGTCTTGATCTTCTAAGCATAAGAGCCTGTTTGGATGCAAACCCTGTGGATTATGCGACACTTCTTGATAGTTTCATTTAAATTAAAATTTAGAAATAGGATATAAACCAAGACATTGATGGCGGAGAGTGGATGATCAGACCAGATGACTTTTAGAGGTCACCTTTAACCATAAGTGTTCAGTAATTTACTATTGATATGTATAGGATTTATCAGTGGATGTTTCTAAGTGCTGTTTCTAATCCTATTAATTTTATGCAACAGGAGCGGATCACAAAGATAAGTAGAGATATATACAAAATAAAGATACGTACAAAAGCATTTTTCCTATTATGTCAAGAGACAAATGGAAAGCACCTTCCAGCTAGTTGTCTTTATGAATTTCTGAATACCTCCCACTGGTCACACTATTATATGTTTGAATGGCAAGACATCTGACCACAACCTGTTGTTAATTAAAATCTCCATGAAAGATCTTATGCAAGCAAGTTCTCATCAGGCGTAAGAGAAACTCATGAGTTACATAGGCTCACTTAAGTGCAGTAATTGTCCCAGTTTTGTGCTGTGATTGAATCTGTTGAGTTAATTGTGTGTCTCTACTTCTGACTGACACAACAGAATTGCTTTTCTTTGAAACTTAGGGTCATGATTCTGTGCATAAACTGGAATAGCTGATATCTGCACATCCCGCTTCAGCTGGTGTGATAGGCTTGTACATTTAAGGTACTGTTCCTACCTACTCTGTACAATTACCCCTCTGCCTGTTACACAGGTTATAATGACATCCTTGGGAATCACAGCAGACAAGGCAAAAAAATGTGTGAGGGTTTTTCAAAGATCTTGTGACACCCTTCATTCTGCTGCATATACATAATTACCAGCAAAATGTTGCATCGGCCAAACACAAGAACAAAGTGTTGGCAATAAACAACAGTTTAGGATGATCAGACTATTTATACAGTGTTCTCCTAATACTTGTGTGCAGGTCTGCTTCAAGAGGGAAATAAGGCAGAAAACACGGCATAGGCTGTGCCACCACTATCAGAATGGGCCCGCACAGGGCCTGAGCACTGCCAGCAGAGCTGGGGGCTGGCAGTACTGCTTAATGACAGCCCCAGAAAGGGTGAAGGGATAAATCAAGTCCATCATTCCTCCAGGGTCCAAACTAGAAGCCCAATGAGCTGGAGCTGGAGACAGGATCGTGGCTGACGCAAGGTGGATCACCCCTTGGGCTGGAGACAGCAGTGCCCCTGCGCAGAGCTGAGCTGAAGTGGGGATCCTGGGACCATGAGCAGGGCTGGGAGCACTCAGAGACATTAAAGGCTTTCTGTTCACTCAAGGCCCTGATAAATATTTGCCCCTGTTTCTCATGTCTAGAAAGGTTTTATATTCTGCACATCTGTACTCTTTTATATTTACTTAATCTGAAAGTACAAAGGACTAGTCTTGGCTTCTCTTAGAGTTTACATTTAAACCCACAGGAAAAGGTGTTACACCCAAGCTATAGCTGTAAGCATTACTACAGGGTCCCCAGGTAATTTTTAGGCAAGTTTCATTCTAAATTATTTTTCTAGGTTGCTGAAATGCTGTGTTTTTCCACTGTATGTGCTGTTTCAGCAATAGTGGCTCAACAGGCTGATAAAGTTTCCTGTGTCCTGTTTACCTTGACTCAGTCTAAGATGAAAAAGTAGTGCTTTGAATAAAGAAAAAAGGCATAAAATCCCTCAGACTTCAAGTAGACTGTAGTTTATGGATTTATTCTTACCAGTGAGACCTGAAGACCTCATGTTTTATGAAAAATCACTTGTACATGTTCCTTTGTTGTTAAACTAAGAACAATTTAATAATTATATTAAATGCCAAGAAGTGTATCTGCCATTGAGTTATAGCAGTATTCTAAATTTGTTTTGAATACTTCAAATGCTTACCTGATTAGTTTATAGTAAATTATATACATACGTTCCCTTTGACTCAGACACATAAACAATGGAAACATTTTTACTTTAAAAAAAGTGGGAATAATTTTTCACATTCCTTGTTAAAAAGGTTTTGCTAGCCAAAGAGTTTTCCCAGAAATTGTGAATTTCTCTCGTCTTGAACCACTATATTTCAATTATAATGTGGGTCCTGGTAATCATATGGTAATGAGTTTGGGGAGACTTGGGCTTTTTTTTTTTTTTTTTTTTTTTCCTTGATTGGTTGTTTTTTCTTGTGTTTGGTTGGTCTGGGGTTTTTTTGTGTCCCACTTTTGCAAATGCATAAAACATAATGAATTTTTCATAGGATCCATAATGAATCTTTCATAGATAGACTCAAAATATAACATCCCCATTAGATATACACTGCAATACCCTACAGGAGTTCTTGAATGGTCAATAAAACTTCATCTCTTCAGAATGATCTATAGGACATAAGACCTCAATCTGCTAAAGGACATCAATAAAAAGATTCAGTGTACACACCTACATCAAGAGTTGTAGCCCAGGGACCTTTTAAAACACATGGAAGTAAATTCATATTTTCAGACACAACTATATTTGACTTATTCTGTGTAGCTGGCGTGAACACAAATGACAATTCACCTACTTAAAAGTAGCTCTGTAGAACTAATTTAGGCACCTGAAGAGTCCCTGAGTTTCCTGCACAAGGGTGCATTTTTGCAGCAACAGCTGAAGACCTGATTGGGTACCGTATTGTGTCTAAAAATGGCTATTGAAAATTTGCTTAGGTAGGTGATATTTGCTTCCTAGATTCCAAGCAGGGAAATATTTGGGACCTCAAAAAGGGATTGCTTGTCAGATCTTTTTCACTGATCTATATTTAAATAAGTTGCAGCTTTATTTTCAAGAGGTGAATCAAAAAAAGAGGAAGAAATAGGCATCTTGGAATATAAAGTATAACACACTAAAATGTAACATCTTTTTGTTTTTCTAAGTGTAAATTTATGTTGGCTGTGATGGAATCCATTCTGTAAGTAATTTTTTTTTTTTTTAAGAAGGATATAAATTAGTTGTTAATACTGCCATTTCAATTTAATGCCTGTCTAGAATTAATGAATCTTAGTTCTTTTCAGAAATATTTTTTTGACCTTGTATATTAGATGTTTTTTGTCAATGGGAGTAATCAATCTCAGATTCTGTTTCTCTTGTAATTCTTTTATCTTTAATCAGCCTGGCTTCCACTCCACTGAGAAGCAGCTGCTCCTCTCCAGGTTTCTAGATCTATTGCCTTCTGGGGAGCTAGTATCCACTTGACAAAATCACAGTCAGTTATGGTAGGTTTCCATTAGGCCTCAGTGGAATGGTAAATTTTGTAAAACTTTTCTCCCAGAAAAGCAATTTGAATACTTAGATGTTCTTCCCTCCCAATAGTATTTACCACAGTTGAGAATATTAACTATTAGACCTGTTCTGGAGGGACAGAAAAAGATGACTTCTAATGCTATTAAATAAAGATTTTAATGAAAAGTTGTTACACAAATGGTTTTAAATCTCTTTATGGTTCCTTCACATTTAGAATGAAAGCATGCTTTAATTTTACTTCTTGGGTTTCAAGTCTCTACTGCTAATTGTGGTGTTCCCATACAACAAACTGTAATTTAAACTGTATCAAAATATGGGCTGATAATAACTTCTATGTCTTCATTCAGAGTTCCTATAAAGTAATTTTAAAGTGTGATAATTTGTTTGTAGCCCCAGTGAATGTTCCTTTGTCATTACTGGCAATAGCCACAGGCTTCTGTGGTCATTTGGGCTCCTGAGTGCAGGTGCTCAGGACTTAAGTGGGCTTGACCTTGTTTTACCTTACTTTAACTGCTGTCCTTCTGCCAAGTGCCTGTCACCCTGACTATTTTAGCTGAAAACCTTTGAATGCCTTAAGGCAAAGGTGTGGCAAAGCCCAGACAAGATGACTGCAAAGCAAAGAGTATCCTTTTGCCTCCTCTGAGACTGGGGGATACTATTCCAGCCTTTGAGGTAAGAGATGTGTAGGAAGCAGCCTTTGTGAAGGAAATGTATAAGGGAGACTCAGGCAGAACTCAAGAGTGTTGTGGAAAAAAGATTCTACACTACATTCCTCCCAGAGAGGAGGGCAAAGTCCTCAACAGGAGTTCCCAGTAGAGACCTGTGTTCACTTTTCCCAAAGCTTGTCTCAAGTAATTAGACTTGGAGTGAAAGGTATTGACACTGGAGTAGGACTGTCTTACTAATGCTCATAAATTACCAAAATCATATAAAATTTGGTAATACTGGAGGACTTGGTCCTAATTTTCATCTCATATTGCTGAACATGGTTCTGTCACTGCAGTCATTGTTTCGTTATCTGTCAAATTTCCAGTTGCATGTCAGTGGCTTGAAATTATCTCCTTTTTTTGCCCACAACACGTTTATTTGCTGGATTCATATAAGCAGTAATGATAATATCCTTGACAAAATTATTTTTATAACATTGGCTTTGGTCAGTAATAATTTTCAACAATACTTTGTGAACTAAAAAAAAAAATAGGTTTAACCAAATTTAGATTGGTTAATCATGATTCCTCAAACATCAGTTTTCCTTTTACTCGCAGCCCTGTCTTCAGTCCTTTTTATGGAGAAATCCTCTTTATTTGAGGTCACAAAGTTAGTTTTCAAAATCCCTTGACATTCTTGTTCCTTTTATAGTTATAGTGTGTTATGGATAAATTACCAAATAATCAAAGACAGATAGTGAAAGTCTCAAATGATCATAAGATTCCAGGATTTTAATTAATTTTGACAGGTACATGAGGATTATTATTTTCTTTCCTCACTTTGTCTTCAAATATCTGAGTTATGAAGTAATATTCTTTTAATATTTGACCTATGTATCTGCTAATACATTTGAAGATCTAGGTATTGGTCTCTCCAAACATCAACCATCAAATGCAATACTTTCTATAAGGATAAAAATACACCATGCAGAAATCCAGAAACATAATTAAAAAAATATATGTCAAAGATTATCAGGATAATAAAGAATGTATAAAAGACATGTGTGCTCTCTTTCTCTCTGAGTTTCACCTCTCTCATAAATTGCATAATTTTTATGAAATTTGTACTAAAATCTTGCCTGATTTTATTAAGGAATCAGTGATTTGTTTGTAGAAGATAAATAGCTGTTTTCTATGAAACTGTATAAATAACAATCTGTAACTGCTGATATCTACATCAAAAGATGACAAGATATTAAATTTCAAGCAGCACTCCACATTGTTTATTAAACTGATAGTTTCATAACAAACATAATGCCAAAAGATATGTAAAATAAAGAGTGGCCTCAGCTCTTTGCAAACTACAAGAGCAAAACCAAAAGCTCTGTGAATAACACTCTTCCTATAAATACAAAATATCTCAGTTTGTGAGGTTTTCCCCAGTTATGTGGGTAGAATCAAGGATTCTTTGGGGTCACATGACCCAGTGATAGGATTTGATTAGTGAGAGATGCCTCTGTCCAAATCAAGGTGCAAACAGGATCATATACTGAAGTCAATGACATGGATTTTATTTAACAATAAATGTGAGGTAGAGATAAAGAAATAGAAAATAAAATGGGGGGGTGGGGGAGGCGAGAGAGAGACACCTTGAGATATCAAGGAGAAGAGAGTCACCACCCATATATCCGGCAGAATTCTTTTGGCTCTTCTCCAGTCTGGCCTTCTCGGTGGTGGGGGTCCCAATGAGATTCAAAATTTTCACTATTTGCATGTTAGCAAAAAAAGGGATGAATGCTCCTTGGCTACACTGTTCTCTTATTTTGTTGGTTAAATGATTTCCCTGCTTCCAGGGCTAAATAGTCCCATGCTCAATCTTTGAGTCAGTGGACTGTGAGTAGGTCACTATCTGCCCTTGCTGGAACTACCTCTTCCCCAGTCCAAGCTGTTTTCAGCACAGTTGCTGAATTTGCTTTCCTTGTGGCCCATAAATTCTGCATTCTTTATGTCCATTATCAGTAATAGATTCTTCTCCTCCAGCCTATTAACCTCCCCCTAGGTCTGAGATAACACTCAGACAATAGTGTACCACCTTTTTCCTATCTCAGTTTCCCAGGTGGGTCCTTTCAGAGATTTATTTTGATCTCACATAAAAAGGGTTTATTCAGGGTGAGGGAGTTATTTGGGGAAGAATTTTATTGGAAGAGGGAGAGCAACTGTGTGGTGCTTTGTCCTGACAGCTTTATCATTTTCCAACTCGCAGCTATATGGAAGGCCAGGTACAAAAGAAGAAAATGGGCTGCCTTACTTTGCTTTCTGAAGGACGTTCCTTATGAAAATACTCATCCCTGGGCAACAGCTTTCAATTGTGTCTTTCTTTCCTCTTGTAGGTGTCATCCCAACACAGGCATATTTCTGATGCCTACTGTCTTACATAAATGAGAAGTATTATTAAGAATAAGAATAAACAATATGTTACTGTCAAAATGTTTTTCAAATGTCCTTTCAAAGCACGATTTAAATAAAGGTTTGTCTGCTGAATACTGTGTAATTACAGTTGTTTGGTTTGCCTTCTACTGTGAGTGAAAAGTTCTCCTTTTCTTCTTTCTAAAAAATATAATTTATAGTTATATAAATAATTGCTTACTTATGTAATACAGTCTCCATTTAATAATTGTTTTCACATCTTTGTACTTGCTAAAACTAAGTATCGCTTAGCCAGAAAGCCATAAAATTAAAATTATTTATAATTTATACTCAATCTGTTTAGATTCGCATTAGTACCAGTAAACTACCTCTTTATGGCCTCTTTATGAAGTTTATCTCTAAATACTAAATGCTTAGTTACAGCTTCCTGGTTCTTCTATATCTTTCAGATATCACTCCAAAAAGACCTTCTAACTAAAATATTTAATAGTTTACATCTGGATCATGAACCCTCACCTAGCATCTCTTCTCCTGAGACCCTGTACATACCATTTTCCTTCCTTTACTGCTATTGAAAATGCCCTCTGATGAGTAAGTCTCTAATGCTGGAAAAGGACAACAATTTTCAAGGCAGCTTGTCCCTATCAGTCTCCCAAATTATTTGTGCAGTCAAAATAATGTAAAAGTTACTTTTGTAACAGTAGCTTTCAGCACTTCACGCACTGAACTAGGATAAGAAGACACTACACATTGCATCCAGTATGGATTCTCATCTTCTGCAATAAAAATCTGTTTTCTTGTCTTAATTTTCCCCCTCCTTGAACCAACGTTTTTGAGAGAAAAAACTCACTTTACTTTTGATGTCAAATGGGGTTTCCTTATAAAATTTTTTTCATATTATGTCTTCAGAAAGTCTAACTTTAAAAGCTTTTTTTTGAGTTTCCCAAAAGAGTCCTGTGGTGCACACTTGTAGTAATTTTGAGATTTTGTGTAAATTTAGACTTTTTTACATTGAATCTTCACTGTTTCCTATTAACCTGTCAAATTTAGCTATGGTAAAAACAGCTCAACAGACTTCGTTGTACAAAAGGGCTTTTTTGTTTTAGTGTTACTAATACACCATTTGCTAACATGAATCTGCAATCTAAAAAATATTTGTTTTGCTTCTCAGATGTGGAAATTTCAGATTTCTGTGGTGTCTCCATGGGTTAGGGCTTGGTTTCGTGCATTATAAGTAAATTCCTCACTGCCTATTAT
Source organism: Zonotrichia albicollis (assembly GCF_047830755.1). Lineage (NCBI taxonomy): Eukaryota > Metazoa > Chordata > Aves > Passeriformes > Passerellidae > Zonotrichia > Zonotrichia albicollis. Next base: position 43,791,073 of record NC_133822.1, read on the forward strand.
GATTTATTACATTGAGAGGTGTTGAAAGTTGAATCATGAAATCTGAAGTCTGGATTTGGACCAAAAACACCACAGGCATATATTTTGCACTAGGGATGCTATGAAAATAGGCCATTCTATTGCCAAACATATATTAAGAAGCCCCCCCAAAATGTTAACTGTCATAATTTCACACTCCAAAGGTTAAGAACTTCTATGCTAACTATCAAGAGATGTTTAACTTGGAGTTTGCTTATTTTATATTGTGCTTTGGTTCTCTGACTCTCTGTTGTTTTATTCTGACATATTTCCATTGTGTAAAATTCTAACACTTGAACTACAATGACAACTGGAGTAAAACAGTGAATAATGACTAAAACAGTTATGTTGGGTTTTTTGTTTTGAAGTATTTTACTGTTTGAAGAATAAGAACTACTTCTTGCATTTAATTAAATGTAGGTTAAAGAAAGCACAAAAAATTTAGAAATGCCACACTGACAATTATTCACTGCCTTTATGTAGGTCTGTCTCAGAACCACAGTGTTATTTTTAATACACCCAGTAAAATGTACCATTCATTTCTTAGTATTAGTACACACCACTATATAATTTATATGGATGATACGTTCATATTTCAGTTAGCATGCTTAGACATTTTGAAAAAACCCATATGTTAAAAATTGAAAAATACTTTTTTCACAACACAATGTAAAACTGTTGAAAACTCTGTACAATGTTTATTGAATTAGGAATTAATTTGATTAGCCAATGCAATAGATATCACAGTCAGAATTACTTGATAGATTTTATAGCTAAGAAAGCATTCCAAATACTAATGTACCTCAAGCAATGGTTTACATTATTTGCGTAGGTGAAAAAACTGAAAGTTGTGTTAATTATCCAAATTATCCTGTTCTCACCTACTGAAATACACAATTAAGATCATTGTTGTAATTTTATGTAGCTGGAACTTGGTTAATTTTGTTGTACTTAAATCCATGACACAAACAGAAACACAAGCATGATACTCACATGAACTAGAATAGCATAATAAAAAATCAGTGTTTGAAGATATTAACAGCACTTGTGATAAAAATTAAGAATATAACCACTTTTAAGTCTCTTTTAATCCAGACTTCAGACTTTCGGTAATTAAAAAAAAAAAATCTTGTAAGATGAATATTTAAAAATTATAAATGATATCATTCTATAGGCTTCTTAAAAGTTTTTAAATATTTTAAAATTTAAATATTTCCTACATTCACCATGAAGGTTATTTGATATAAAACAGAAGTGGGTTTTTTTAACCTTTTGAAATTTGCCATTAATTAAATAGAATAATTTTAAAGTGCAATATATTTCAAGTGATTACTCTGCATGATGAAATTAAAGATTGTTGAATAAAAATCCACAAACTGTGCAGTAAACTTCTGAGACTGTGGTGACATGAGTGTATGGTGTAGAAAGGAACTGAAGGATTAATATTTTGGCACAGTTCCCATTAAAAAACAAAAAAAAGAAGCAATGAAATGAACCCAACATGTAAGTGCAAAACTTCTGACCACTAGTGTCAGTAATAAAAAATACTTTTCATATACAGAATAATTATACATGTAAGTGTGTTTATGGCCTGCAGTGTATGTACATGTCTGCATTCAACATTTCACATATATAAGTTTTACAGAGATGTTTATTTTTTAGGGTAGAATGGATATCTTGGGAGAAAAAGTATTTTGATTTTTTAGAAAAGAAACATAATGGAGAAAAAAAAAATAAGAATCTTTGCAGATATAGTGGATTATCCACATATATTTCTTACCAAAAATTACATTCTGAATCAATGATATCTGCATGTTCTTTTGCCTTTCCAAGACAAATATACTGTTTTATTAAAATAGCTTTAGGAACCCAGCATCACTTCTGTGTAGTTGAATTCTCTCATGGAGAATTCTGATATTGAGTAGTGGATTATGGATAGAGACCTAGAGGCTGCATTTGTACTAATAAATTAAATAGCATCTAGAAATATCATCAAGTACCCAAATATGACCATCTGTAGTTTTAAATTGTTATCATGGTCCTTAGCAGACTTCTGGCCCATGTCAGGCACCATTCTCCCAGCAGTTGCCAAACAGAGCTGCATTGCAAAGGTCATTCCCAGCAGAATGCACTCACCCTGCTAGAAGGGCCAGGCGAGTTTATTGGTGCCACGATGGATGAGCCACTCACAGGCAGCTGGCCTGAGAACCAGCCAGCACTCCTGGGCACACCTGGGGCCTCCCTTGTAGCCATGGGCTCCTTGTCCAGGATGAAATCCTTTCTGATCCTTTTGCCAATCTCAGCAGTGCACAATATGTGTCCCCATCAGTTAAAAAACCATCACAGGTTTACTATGAGCAATACATTAGGGCAAACAGAAGGATTTCATTTTTGACTACTACACACTCAGTTGTTTTCACAAAATCTCATCTTTTAAAACATGTTAATTCTGGTAAAGCCTTCCCTCTGTTCAGAATAATTGGGGTTTTTTTCACTTATGTATAAAGCATCTACTTAAAACCATTTAATAACCATTAAGCTATAAAATTACTGAAGACAATTCACAGAAACTGTCTGTATATGGGGAAATATATGCAGCAGCTTGGTTCTGCTCTCTACACTGTCTGGCACAGGTTTACACATTCTTATTATGCAATTATGTTTTCTTCTGAAAATGAGCTAAAGATTTTAGGCAAAGCTACCTATTTGTTTCCCTTCCTTTAGAAGTCAACAAGGAAGATCCACTCTGCTTAAAAATGGCAATGTCTTTTATAGATCTTTTGTGTTGGTTTTGAAAAAGAAAATGACATTAATTCACCCTTTCTGTCCCATTCCCTATAATACCATTTGAATTATTATATAGTGTTTTAAAAAGATATAGGTTTGTTGTGACTTTTTGTGCTTGATAGGCAAGAAATCAAATAGAAAATCTGCATATATAACATTAGACATTTCATATTTAGTTCATTGGCCAGAAATCTCATCTGTTCTGCAAATGAAGGAATTCCTTAAAGGGAGCATAAAGTAGAAGTTCTTGCTTTACATATTTTGTCTTCCCTATTCTGCTTTTCCCTTGTTTTCTTCCTTAGCAATATAGTTGTTATGCTCAGTATGCTTTCCAACTAGAAAAAGAGCTTGCATCTTATTCAGCTGCCATTATAACATCTCTCTCTCTCTCACAGAGACAGATTAATTCTACCTATAGCTCTGAACTAAATTGGTCACAGAGGAGCATAGCCCAGGGATATCACTTGCAGCCCAACCCCACATGCATTAGAGAATTCTCCAGGGGAAATCAGCTCTGGGGTTGGGATAAGTGCTTCCCCCCTCCTCCATTCCCCTCCCTTGGTTTTGGAATTGGTTGGAGTAATGCTGTTTGTCTTTATTTGGTTTAGTGGTTGGAAGTGTCCTTTTCCTACAGTTTTAGTAAAATACTCAATCCCTTCTGTGGTTCCCTTGGGTGCTTTGCCTGTTGTTTTAGTACAGGTTGAGCTGCTGTGAAGATTATATACTCTGTGTCTCGTCACTGTAGAAAGACACTTCCTCTTGAAGGAATAAAGTAATCAGCAAAATGTATCTGCAAATACCTGCAGCACCAAACTCTTGTTAAGTCAAAAGGAACAAAGGAGGAAACATGAACAGCATCCATCAAGTAATGCAGCAGCTCAGCATGTCTTTTGAATTAAGGCTTATGTGCAGGTGCACTTGAAAAATAACCTTTTCAAGCACAAGCTGTTAAAGGATGGGAGTTCAGAGGCCACCTGTCCTTCTGTGGGAGTAAATCTTTTCAGACAACAGCTGAATCAACTGTCCTTAGAATCCATGTACCACAGGCTCATAAATCACATTCCTAGGGAATCATCATGTTGTCACCACTGATGTCAGCCGCAGCTCTCTGAAAAAAAAATCACAGTGCCCATGTGCATATATCCCATTACCCAAATAGAATGATATTTAATGTTCTTCAAATTATATATATATATATATATATATATATATATATATATATATAAATGTAATATATCTAACAATACTACATTATCAAGAATATATTACATTCTTCAAAGTCAAAATACACTTTATCCACTTTCCAGTATGTACCATATATTTTATGACTGCAGAGCTATACACTACACAGCTTTGTCCTGACAAGAATTTTTATTTTTCTCCATGTAATAACGAAATCACAAATTCAGGGACAATAGCAGCGTTAGTTGCATCCTGAAACTTTTAGTGACAATTGTTTTAACAGAATTAGTCACAAAAACTAATGAATTTCAGAGTGGCTAAGTTAAGCCAATTAACTATTTACATCATGTTCTTGTTCAGTTTTAAAGTTACTTAAAAGGATTTTAACTTAATTCACTTCCAATGAGGATCTACAAGTACATATTAGTATTTAATTTCATAAATTTTATTTGCAATAGGAGCCATAGAGAGGTTTCTACTTGTGGCTGAGATCTTCACAATTCATAGGATAGACTTGAGTACAAGACATTAAATTACATTAAATATTATTTTATTATAAATGGGAAGGACCATTAAAGAGATTTAAACCAGTTTCTGCAATGTTGTTTTAATTATGTAATTATTTAATTGAGACTAAAGACTTTTCTTCCAGGCCCCTACAGAATGTGTTTAATAATTCTTAATATTTTAGGAATGGGCTTGCCTATTAACTTTTCTTTTCCCCTTAGTATTTTTCTCTTTTCTGACTCTTTGCCTTTAGAAAATTAACAAAAGCCCATGGAAGTGAGGCAAAAAATCTTTATAAAGGCACATTTTATGAGAAAATAAGGAGCTAAATTAAAATACTAACATTAGAACAACATTTATGCATATTAAAGTTGATAATAATGTTGCTTATTTTTGCAACACTGTCCAAGGTATTTTACAAATCAGAAGCATCAATACTCACACATGGTTGTGAAATATCTGGACAAGTAAATATTTCTTTAGACAGTCATTATAGCCTGAGTGCTTTTTTTTTTTTCCAGTTTTTCATCTGAGTCAAGCAAAATTTTTCACTTTAGGGACCAATGTCAAGTTTTTTTCAAATGGCTTTAGGTGCTCATTTTTATGGGATATATACCAAGAGACCTTTCAAGTTGGCATCTTTTAAAAATCAGGGCTATTCAATTGTTTCAAGCTGGACAAAAATTCCTAGGATTTTTTTATCCGTCCTGACCTGAAATCTTTGCCTTTATAAACATAACAAAACTCCTGAATGTGGAATAGATTATCTCCAGTGGCTATCTAGACATGTATTACATGCTCTTTACTGTAATTTTAGGATGATGGAGCTCCAAGTATAATATATTCAAGTACCATACATTATTCCTGATGAGGTTTCAAGAGAATTATTCTGAGCAGGGAATGTCATGCTCCACATGCATCTGCTCTAGATTTAGAGTAAAAGCAAGAATGTTTCTTGGTTAGAATGCTAATGTATACATTTTTTCTACTCAGTAAAACAGACTACCCCTAACTACAGTAGATCTCCTGTTCTAACAAGTGCAGAATCTCCACAGTCAAAAGCAGAAAACTGTTCCAGCACAGTAAATTTTTGAAATACACACCATTCCAGGACAGTGCAAACAAGCCTGCACCAGATTCAACACAGGGAAGAACTGCAACCACTAACTGGGTATCACTATAGAGGCTATATCCTGTCTGGATTTGGGTACAGAACCTTGAATCCAAAAGAAGCTGTCAGTCATGGAAATGCTTATACCACATCCCTGTGCTTAAAGTTATACAGGAGGTGACAGAAGGTGCTAACATTTTCTCCTCACAGGAAATTAGGCCAGCAGCTGAAACTTTTGAACCTTTTTTCAGTATAAAACCATTTTAAAGATGATTATGTTCGGCAGTGAGCCTATCCATCACTATGTTCTGACAGAAATATACTGAAGTACTGTGCAATGGGATAAGGATGTTCCATCTACCTAAACTTAATCTCACTGAACCTGAAACAATACTTTGTATTGTTACAATCATCACAGACATTTAAAAAAACTCTACCCAAACTACCAGTTATGACTTCCCCTCTTCTGCCTCTTCCTCATGGCAAGTTGCATTTAATATGGGACATTAGCACCGTGAAACTTGCAACTGATTAGGCTGTGGCTCAGTGGCTTACTTGTGAATTAAGGTGAAAAGTTTGCTGTGTTACCAATTTCTAACTGCTTCAGAACATGATTTTTGTCACTGAGCCGCAGACAGAATAATGTATAAAACTGAATTTTGGACAGGTGATGCCAATATGTAAAGCTAATATGGCCTTTGTAACAAATTTAAGGAAGATAACTTCTTTTCCTAAGGACAGTTTTGTGCTTTGGCTGTCTTTTCATCCATTGTGTCCCCTAAAAATAATTTAAAAATATTTATAGAATTCAATATGTATTCTTAGAAAGCTGAACTGTCTTCTTTTTATTTTTCTTTGTTTTTTCACTCATCGTTTCCTTCTCCTGCAGCAAAATATCCATGTTTTCTGTAGCAATTCTTCTTTACCTTTGACCTTATTAGCCAATATGTAAAAATCTCATTTATGACAGGCATACTGTATCACTACCAGAGATGCACAGAAAAATGCTTTTGTGGTTATTGCACATTTTTATAGTCAAAGTACACTTTCAGTATGCCATTGCTGTAAAAAATTGAGTGAAAGAGCTTTTAGACCTGCTTAGTACTTTACACTGCTTCATCATTTTTTCAGAATTTTTGATCAGTTTCACACAATAAGTAATTTTTGTGCCTACAAAGATTCTTTTGTTTGCTATTAAGATGATACCAAGCCACAGAACTTCAAGGGACCATCTCTTTGGGATGCTATAACAAAATAATTTTGTATTGCATTCAGAAATTTTGTGGGACACTGATCACATACAAGAAATCTATGGTTCACACTTCTCTGTTCTTGTCAAATATGAAACCTTTGAGTGTGGTACAGTAGTAAGTTATCTTTGCAGGTAATGCTAGAGCAGCTCTAGCTGCTGAAGCGGAATGTCCTTGTTCAAGAAGCAATGAGTTGCCTGGAATGAAGTTTTGTAGGAGACAGCTACAAATATCAAAGCCAAAAAATTCACAGCTCTTCGATAAAATAGGTCATGGACTTGGGAGCAAAAAAAATTAAACAAGTACATATAGAGTTTCCAACCTGGAATTTAGTTTGTTGCCTACTAGGAATACCTCATTCATTTGTTAATCACTGAGATACTTTATAGAAAGGGATCAAAAGAAAGTCTTTTAGAAGTCAATAGAAGAAAAGAATATATAGACTCCTTGTCTGTGTTTCCTGAACTTCTTATACATGTTATTCCAGCAGTTATCCTGTGAAGTTTCAACTCCTCACTTCACTATGGATATGATTTTTCAGAAATTTGAAGGACTTTTTTTTCTACTCCCAAAGTAGTTGTCCACAGCATCTGTGCAGAGCTGGCAGCATAGAAAGCAGGTTTTCATTACCTTTGCAGCTGCTTAAAAGATCACAAAGACATGACTTGGGCTGATGTGATATTTGGAAAAGAGATCCATCTTCATTTAAAAAAAATAAATAAATTATGGCACTCACCTGAACCAGTACAGATGTTAGTAATCACATTAGCTTTATTCCAGATGAGAAAATATATTTGCTAAATGTCCTGCATGAGGTTGTGCTAAAAAAATCCCCATATCCAATACTGAACTGTTCATGTGCAGTCAGTGAAATCCTTCCATCAGCTAATTTAAAAATTGCAATGTACAGAATTGAGGTAACCTGAGAATTTCATGCACAGAGGGATATTCAGACAGTAATAATCAGAACAGGAACTAGAGAAACAAAATGTAATATTCATGATAATGAGATCCTAAAAGAATACTGCAAAGTCATTAAAGGATGAAAATATGAAGGGTAAAAACCTCTAGATAATATCAGTAGAACTTTTCTGCAAGAGAAAAGGGTCACTGTGGAAGAATGAATGAGAAAAGAAAAATAAATTTTCTTGCATTTGCTTAGGAGCTATTGAAAATATTCACTCTTTTGAGACATTTGTGAGACATTTTTGAGACATTTGTCCTTTTCAAGACATTTCTTTTCTAGATGGTTATTGGTGCAGATGCAGACTGTTTTTTGGTTTTGTTTTTTTTTTTTTCCCTCCCTTTTTTGTTTCTGACTTCTTGCAAGAGACAGCACCTGAAAAATTGGAACTACTTCAGAAACACTACTGAGCCTTGATTTCAGTGTGTCTGTTCCCTGGGGGCAGCACAGAACTCTGTACTGCTGGATTGTGAGGTTCAAGCCAGCATTTGAACACAAACTCCCTCCTTCCATGCTCCATCATGCTCTGCCTCTGATATGCAAGAGGATCCGACTTGAAGTTGAGCACTTGAGCACAGATGCTGAAGAACAGACAAGTCTTGATCCAAGTCCTGAAGGCAGCTGCACCACCGTATAGATGTAACAAACAATTTTTCTTAAATTAGTCTTGTTATTCCTCCCCTGGTGGTAACATCTATCTCTAGAAGCCATTGGACAGAAATTCTGTCATCAAATCAGAGTTCCCATAGTAGTTGAAAGTCACAGTATTTTCTGAAATCCTATCTAAAAGCCCAATTATACTGTTTCAAACTTCTCCACATAGAAATTAATCACAATAACACTCAAAAGAAGATATTAACAGAATTTTAACAATGAAACAAACAAAAGGTCCAGATGGGCTAATTTCATATCATTCTCCTGAAATTTTAATAAATAGTTGTATTTTATTTTTTTTAAATCCATGTGTACCAAGTTTCTATTAGATGTGAGAAAAGTGATCAGCTTTTAAGCATTCAGAGTTACATATCTGGCTTCTGGAAGACAAATATTTCTGTCAGAGCATGCTTAATACAAGATGATTTTCTTATTTTTTCCTTTCTCTTATTTAACCAAAATTGCAGTTCTAATCAAGGTAAAGATATCCAATGACAAAACTCTTTAAATCCTTTTCATGTGTTTACAGTTTGCTTTGGTACAAGAGTATTCTTTTCTTTATATTCTTTCTGTTTTCCCACCTTTTACTGAGCAAGCAGTTCTTTATTAACAATTCATTTGGGCTTAGATATGGATCTTAATTACAGAAAAATTGTGAACAGGCACTAAATCCCTGCCCAGGAATAGAAAAGAGTCCCAATGGCACAGGTTTTCCCAGCATCAATTTAATGAACTGCCACTATCTAAATAGCCCAGATGACCAGGAGAGGATATGTCTTTATTAGACATGCTGCTCGAAATATGCTGTGTGACTAAAAAAATTAATCATCATATTCTATCCTTTACGAAGGACGTGAGCTCATACTCAAAGAGGACCATAGAAAATGATTCATACCATAGTGTTTAACAAGAGCAAATGATAAAAAAGACTGTAGTAAGATCTGACTGATAATCCAGCCTAAACATTTTTTTCCCTTTCTATTTTGAGGCAAGATTGAAATCTTCTATATTTCGTTTGCTTGCTTTTTTAGTCCAATTCCAATATCTATACACAGAGTGAGCTGTATAATTAGCTTCAACAGTTAACAGTCTGATGGTTGAACTTTGTCATTCTGTGAATTCTGTGAATTCATTCTGTTTCCACTTAGGATAGCAAGTGAAAGAAATCAAGTTCAAATTAGGAGAAACTTAAAATAGTGGCCTTCTATGCAAGGGGCCTAAAAACTTACCTGTTGAGGTATTACTTGCTTAAGAAACACAGTAAAGTAAAATAAATTCATCATAGCTTTCAGACATTTCCAGGAAATAAAACCAAATTAAAAAAAACCAAACCAAAATAAAAACAAAAACAAAACAAACAACCAACCAAACAAAAAACCTAAAAAAACAAAAACCCCCAAAAACCAAACAAGCAAGAAAAAACCCACCAAAATGTAAATCAGAACAGAAACCAAAACCAAAGCCAGAATTGAAACCAAAACAAAAACTAAAACCAAGACTGACCTAAGAATTTTTCCATGAGAAGATTTGCTGTCACAATCTGACATTTTCTGACTGAAATTGAAGTATAAGCATGAGGAGGGACCATCCAATCTACCAGAACTGCCTATAGTGTGAATTATTGTTTGTTCTATACAGAGCCTTAGTCACAAGTAAGGTTTCTTTGCGTTGATATATAAGACAATTTAGCTGTGCTTTCCTAAGGTAAAAGTACTTTAGATAGATTAATTCCATTTATCACACAAGGAAAATAATAAATTCTACTTCCATTATTACATTTATCAAAGTTGAATTATCAGTGCAAATCAAACTATTATGCCCAGTCTGAATATCCACACAATTTTTCTCTTTTTGATTCAGAGTACTAACATGTCCTCAGCCAGCAAATTTTGCATTATTTTAAAAGTGTTGGTTGTTTCCCATTCTTATGTAATCTTCCACTGCGACTTGTTTTGTAAAAGTTGCTGATAAGCTTTTGCTGATGAAAGTTGGGTGCTTGTTTGTGTTACTTTGCTAGAAGGACTAGATTCTACAATAGGAACCTGATTTGGAAAAGTGTTTTCTTATCAATTCTTCTAGTGTACCCCTTTTCTTCAATTAAAAATGTTTTCTGTAGCTTAGGTTTTTTTTCTTTGTAAATTAAACTTGGATTTTTATCTGAATTTGCTTACATTTTATCCCCCACTATTTAAAAATATTATATCGTACTGAGGTCAGGAAAATCTGTTCTTTTTAACCCACTTTCCCCATAATTTTTCTTTTTTAGTAAAAGAACAAGACTCTTATTTGAGACTGGACTGAATAAATTTTCCAGATATTATGTATTTGCAACTTTTTCTCACAGTTCTTCGAAATTTTGTGATGTAGAATACTTGACTTTAATAGCACAAGCACACTGTTTTCTTTGAGTTTTCACTGTTACATGTAGCTTTCAATTCTTCACATTTGTCTAGTAATGGACATTTCCATACAAATCTCTTGCAAAGTATGCCTCTATTTTTAGGAGCACTGAGATATTATCATTTTTATGATAATTCTTTTCCTTTAAGTTAAGTAGTTTTAAAAACTGCTGTTTTACCATGGGTTTTCTTGTTTCTGTAATCAATTTCTAAAGCTAAGGAGGTTTTCCTGTTAATTTTTTCTGCAGGGTCTGACTCCTCTAAACTTCTTGACCTCTGACCCTGAACAGACTCTTCTTTGCTGGTTTTTAAAAAGTTTTCCTGAGTCCTGTTCTATAGTATGTCCCCTTTCTCTGAGATACCAATTCTAATTAGTCTTTTATCATTAATGTTTTAAATAAATTCCTGTCTTAGTTTAATTCTCTAATCTCAAATCAATTGATTCACTTGAGTTAGTAAAATACTTCCCGTATTTTCTAGAGGGGGCTAGACTTTTGAAGGCAAAACTGCAAGTCCTACTTGCTTGAATTGATAAGTCTTAAATTAGACTGATTCTTTGGTTACTCAGGTTAATAATTTTCAATCATTTTGTCAAATACATATATATATATATTCTGTCATCTCAAAAATGAAATTACACTCATGTTTTGGTTCTTAGTTTTGATTTCATTGATGTCACTACTAGCAAAATAATCTAAGAATAAACTTTATAAATTATTTGGATATTCATCTGCATTTGAACTTGAGCAAAGTATTTCTTAACAGTCAGATATTATTTTATGGCTGTAGTCATTTGTCATAAATAATCAAATTTCCTTGTCAGAATCTGTAACATCGCCCCTTTTTCTTCTCTTTTTTATTTCTAACTTTTCTACAATTGTAATTGTATAAATACAGTTTCAGGGGAAAAAAAAAGAAGTAGAGCTGCTGAAATGAATTATGAATAACATTTTGTTTGTGGAGATGAAAGATCTGTGAGCATCTGTGAGATGTTCATTGTACTGCATATATGGAAAATGAAAGACACCCCTACAATATTGAAACTGATCATTGGAAGATTCTAACTGTAACAATGGACAAAACTACTCCTCTCATTTCACAGGCTTCCAAAAAGAAGTAATTTCAAATTAGAAAGCATGAATACTTCTCTGTGTTATCTCCACATTAGATTCTCGGCAATTCCTATTGAAAAGTGGACTCCTGGGGACAGCTTACTCTGTGTACTGTCAACACTATGTCAAAGGCTCGAGCGACAGAAACATACTATCATCTTCTTGAGCCTGGCCTTCTTAAGACATATTCAATCTCTGTGACAGAATTCAGAGCAAGATAAATGAATGCTTTTAGATGCTTCCTCTGTTAGAGACCTTTCTTAAATTTATTTGTGACTATAAGAAAATTAGATTCCATAAGCGAAAAAGTCTTGTCTGCTGGGAAGTGAATGCAGCAGAAGCCTACTAACCTACTCATAAAAGCCACCAAAACCAGTCTATTATGGTTCTTACTTTTAATTATACATGGTTCATACTTTTAAAACTAAGATAGAGTGTACAGTCCTGCTTTGAAGTGAAAACAATTAAGTCTTCTAGCAGACCATTACTTAATTTATTAGTTTAAAATTTATGAATAATATTTGTTTTAGATGTAAATGTGTGAAACAAGATAGACTGATAATAGTTTTTGATTCCTTGGCTAATTACAACATGATGTTGTAGTTTTTAGCTGGGATTCCCTAGAAGTATAATACCAATAAGCTGCCAGCCCTTCTCGTGATGAAAGGTTGATTCAGTCTCTAAACACGATCATTCCTGGCATTGCTCTTGCAGACACTGCCAACAGTATCAAAAGATATATTAGCTTTAGTCTTTATTTTTTCTGCTCCCCTGGGACCTTGGATGATTCAAACGCTTCTCATTTATTCTTGAAGTAAAATTAAATCCTTTCAAAGGAGGAAAGCTGTTTAGATAAATCCACTGAGTTACCTTGTGCTGTTTTCTCATTTAGCTCACTTTTAGAGCAGTTTCCAAAGCTGTGAGCTTTTAATCCTGTAAGACTACTAAAAAAACCTGAATCTTACTTTGTGTAAAGAAGCTGAAAACACATCTCACTCTGAGATTAACCTCCTGCTTTGCAAGTTTGAGAAGAATGCTTTAAAGTCAGGAAAAGCTAAAGGTTTACTCAAGTGGAAATGAGAAAACAGTGCAGAAAAATCCAGAGGTGAGGAAAAGGTCAGGAGGTAAAAAAAAAGGTATTTTGTTAAGATATGGCAGGTTAAGCAGTATTTCCTTTCCATCAGAAATACTTCTATCTTATCTGTTCTCAAGTACATAACTATGTACACACAGAAACTTTAAGAAATTATTTATCATTTCAAATTACTCTAATTCTGAATAGGTATGGGAAATTGTCTCCATATCAGGGCACAATATTCCTGAGCCTTTTATTTTTTTTTTTTGGCATACATTTTAGGATTAATATAACAGAATACTTTGTACTCCAACGCAAAGTCAACCAAAATCATTGAGGTCTACTGAACATTTAATTTCTTATGTCAACAGAAGTGCTTCACCAGGAGGCATTCATAAAAGTTCTTCCTAGAATTCCAACAGCCAGTGGAAAATTGTAGAAGCTGCAGAAAAATACAAAGGGCCAGAGATGCAGGTTCAAGCTATTTCTCTGTATATCTCCAGACTGTACCCTGAGCAGTCAATTAATGACTGTGCTGTGGTGCCTCCCCCACACTAGAATTTTGCCCTTTTAAGTGAAAAAGAGATAATCATTTTCACTGAAGAATAACACTTACCTGAATTTATTTCTTCTGGGAAGTAACCTGTAAGTTATTCACCTCCATTGATATTTGTATTATTCTGTAGTTTCAACTGGTTGTTGAAAAATATATGACTGGTAATATTTCTGTGTCTTGATCCATTAACTTTCATATTCATAAGGTGTGTTCTCAAGAACTGTTCAAACAGTTCTTAGTTAACTGGAAAGACAGTTGATTTTGTTTCAATTTTAAATGGAGGAAGATTCAGTCTTACTTCATTTAGAGAATTGTGCCAGATCATAACCAATGTACCTTAATCTTGTCCTATAAAAAAAAGAATATTGGTCTATTTCATAGGCTATTATTAAATAAAAATTGGGGTCATTAGACACTACAGTTATGAGAAGTTCATAGACTGCCTTCCCTAGTTATTTATTGCTGTTCATTGCAAGCAACACCCAAAATCAACAAAATACAACAAAATACAAAAATAATCATAACTGATTATTTTTAAAATAGGCACGTGTTCACTTTTTATTAGAATATTAGCTTAGCTTCTGCAATAAGCAGTAATCTATGTAATTTTTTTCATAAATACGTTCAGTCTCAATTCAAATCTGAAAAACATCTGTAAAATAGCATAATTGAATTTCAAGATATGCCTTTGCATTCTAAATCTCTTTTTAAATTAGTTTGAAAATATCCATCTTATGTATTCATATAATGTCAAATATGAAATGATACACAGGAAAGTTTAAAAAATGAACAGTATGCAACTCAGTTACACTAGGTTCTCTGTTTTTCTTTAAAAAAAAAAAACTGTAGTATCATGGATAAAGAATTACAAAACCATAGATGAAGTTAAGAATTCTTAATGTTGCTTCTTCAGTCAATCTAAGATAAGAAATCACATGGGCAGGGAAACACACAGGGAGCAGAGAAGAGAAAAATTCTCAGTTTACAGTCTTATTTTTCTGGGAATACATAGGAGGAATTAAAAATAAGAGTGCAACATGAAAACAAGATACACCTTCAGATTTAAACATGTTTTGGGTTATGCAAGACAGAAGTGTCAAGCTGATCCGGAAGAAGGGTGCAACAACAGCAACAATAAAATTGACTCCAAATAGCCAAAAGGAGGTGTCACAATAAGTGTCATCACTGAACAGTATTGTCCTCTCCAGCTGTTTAATTACATCAGAACATTACCAACAGACCAGTCAAGTCATCTCTATGTCATGATATTCTATAAATATATCAACTATGGAAATAAGTCAGTTTGAAGAGTCATCATTTTAACCAATATTCCGGATTAAGAGATCATGTGCAAGCTGTTAATACTTCACATACACTCTACTGAAAGTTAATCAATGCACTCAAAAATAAGACTCTCAGTCTGTAAGTTTGTCATTGATTATAAATTAGAATTTGTAGGTTCTATAAAATACTTTAACAAATTGAATTAAAGTAACAATCTGTGCCAACATCTCTCTCTTCCCATAGACTTAGCTCCTGATCCATTTAATGATTTGTTTCAATTACTTAGTAATACACTATGAAAGTTTGGCAATCCAAGCATCTTCATAAAACATACTTTATATTACTTTTTACTTACTGACATATCTTTAGCAGTAAGCTCTAATGTAAAGATCTAAGGATAAAAAAAATGAAACATCTTACTTTGGACTTTGTAAATTTGTGAACACGACTAAATATTTTTGTACCCTTTGATCCAATTATCAACTATCTAGTGTGAAAATATGATTTCAGTTTTAAGAAATGCTCTTTGTTACTGCTGTGTAGTTTAGTTTCAATATAAACCTTGCAAAGGGTTATCTAAATTTAAATTCAGACCTCAACCAAATTTCAGGTCTAGCAGAAGAAAACTGTCTTTCAATCACCTCATAGATAGGAAATTTATCAAATAAAAACACATTTTGAGAATAAATAGAAGTAAATTTAATAGGAAGAAAATACTATTTCTAGAATTCTACTTTATGCTTAAGGGGGGGAAAAAAAAAAAGTGCTTCCGTATGGGAATTATCCTGTACTTTACAGAGCAGATTAAGCTATTTTAAACTCTTCTGTTTAATTACATTTGATATTAAAACCTATTATGTTGTTCAAAATGTCAGTGGTATGACTTGTCAAACTTTCATATTAAGTAAGATTTGGTGATGAAACTCAGAATTAGCTTTGAACAGAAACATTAAGAACAGAAACTCTGAATCACAGCAATCTACTTGTAATTCCTTCTGAAATTTCTGTGTGCAGGCAAATTATGGAACACAAAAAGGCTCAAGTTTGCAGATGACAAATCTGAGGCAAAATTATGTGATTAAGATGAGACATCATAAATGAAATTGGAGAAAACATATGCAAAAGAGTAGCTCCCTTTTGCACAGCATCATAGAGCCATAGCACGTATAACAATCACCTTTCTTGGTGTTTCTAATATACACATAACATCAGGATTGAAGAAGAAATTGTTCTCCCACTGCAGCAGACACACAAACTCGGTAGCCATTCTTAATCCTTGTTTCTAAGACAGCTCAAGAATATTGTTTTCAGATCCTCTACCTGGTTCTGTATAGAAGATTGCAGCAATATTTTGTACCCTTTCCCTTTCCTCTGGTTTAAAGTATCATATGACATAAGGCATGCTTCATTAGACCAAACCTTTTAATTCTGCATTTCTTCTACTATGCTTAATTCTAGAATTGCATTGCATAGATGGATGAAGTAGTTGTACAGTTTCAGTCCATGGGAAAGTTATTAAATTCACAGTTTTCTCACTTGTAATTGATTCCAGAGAGAAAACACACACATTAATACATATTATCTCATTTGCAGTACAGATGTCTGATCACGAAGTCATTCCCTATGTGCAACTCCCATTGAAGCCAGTCAGAGTCATGCCTGCAAGTGGACAGCAGGTCAGAAGCAGATTTACTTTCATAAAATTTTTATGCATTGACAGAGTGTGTTTACATTCGAATACATTACAAGGAGTGATGGGTAAACCAGAAAGTTTCTCAGCACTTGGAAAAACACCAAAAACTGTGGATGCTCTTTTGAGCTGTTTTCCAACTGTCTAAAGCCACTTGATTCTCCACATCTGGGCTGGAAGATTTACAAGATTAGATATTTCAGCACTTCTGCTTCCCATCCTAGCCAAGCAAAGACAGTTTAAATTTGAAAAGAAGGAGGTGAGGAAGGGGGAGAGTTGAGAACAAGACCATGGCAAGCAGTATATATAAACTTGATTTTCAAATATTTCCATATTCTTAATGTGGGTATCCCAGTGACTCTGGCCCCATATCATGTGACACTTTGCTTTCTCATTTACATAACCTGTAGAATATTCATTTATACTCTATGTTGTGGATTTAGATCCCAACCAATTTGATCTGATAGTGACAGCAGGATGTCTAGAGTCAGTGAACTCCTAACTAACAGACAGACTCCCAATGATGCTGTAAGCATGGCAGAAATGAGACCCACTCTCAAATTCATCTTAGTTGCCCTGAAAGTAAAACAGAAGAAAGTCGAAACTTTATTCACCTTTCTTACTAAGGATAGTATTCTTCTAGATACTGGAAAATAACATGGCTCCTAGAGGAAGCTTTGTTGAATTATTCATGGAACCCACTGTATCAATCACTTTGAATCTTTTATTTTCACATTCACATATTAATCAACCTGAAGTTTAAACAAGCCAAACTAAGCCATATCTGAATTGATATTTTAATACTGATTTTTCTTCATGACAGAACTATGCATCAGATGCCATGTGAAAATAAATATTGCACTAGATTATAAATCTATTTCTAAATTATACTGTACTGTTTCTTGGACAGATGTTAGGAGAGGCTTATCCTAGCAGATACTGATGATTTTATTCATAACACTTAGACAAGCAATCTGGCTGGCTGCTTTAAAGCTTCATAACAGATATAGGAAAAGTTCATTGTTAGAACAGCTGCTTTTTCTGCTCCATTGCCATAAATTAGAATATTTCAATAGCTTGGAAAACTAAAATCCCAGAATACATACCCACTAATTATTTCTTTTAATACCTAAGCTCTTATACTAAATATTTTTGTGAAAGTGCTAGTAGCATTAATAGATTAACAAAAAAAAAAGGATGCTTGGGTAATTAATTTATATATGTTTACTTTGAAAATAATTTCTTCAGAAAAAGTATTCCAGCTGTCAGGGAGCAGTGGGAGTGGGGCTGCTCTCAGACAGAGCTGAGCCAGGAACCATCATTGCCTCAGCACTTCAGGCTGGGCAGTGATGCTTCCACAGGCTGCCATCCAATGGCTCTGGGCAGGGGTGGAGGTAGCAACAGATCCAAGTGACAAATCCAGATAAGATAAAGCAATGTGTCAGCACGTCCAGGAGGACCAGTCAAAAATGGCAGGAGACTGGACTGGAGGCAGGAATAGAGATAAGATGATATGCAAATTGAGTCCAAGCTCCATCCTACAAGTGCAGCCAGGAGGGCAGAACTGTAGGTAGCAGAACATGTCTACTTACAGCATCACTTGGGAAGGTGAGAGTGTCAAGACCTTAGCTTAAATTCAGTCCACAAATCCATAGGCAGGTCCCAAGTGAGGGTCAGTGCCCATGTGGCCTTTTGGTGCCCTCTGGGACATAGCAGTTTTCATTACAATGCAGTGAAAGAAGAAGCAGATCCCACATCCTCGAACGCTTGAGAAAAGTATCTCAATAGTTGGAGAAGGGGCTATATGTGAGGTGCCATACTAGGCAGAAAGGGAATCTAAGCTCTTCTGAAAAAGTCTTCTGACACTGCCCAATCCTCACTAACAAAAACTTGATGAGCTACTCCTGCTGTCTCTCCAGTTATTTGATTCTACAGTCACAGACTGTCATGGCAGTTTCAGCACAGTTATAGAATGACTGAACCTCAAAACATCTCCTTCTCACCTAGGCTGGGAGGGCATTTTCCCACCTAGAGCAGATGAAGCTGTCTCAGGCATATTCAGAGGTAAGTAAAAGTATGGGATAGAAATGAAGAATACTGAAAGAAAAAAAAACAAACAAATGTTGAAAATTAAATATTTTTACATAATACACTAATACAAGGCATAAGTACAAATCAAAGTAATGGTATCTGAGTTCAAAGCTTGCCTTAAATATCATTCTATCAATGAATTAAGAAATATTTCCTTGAATAAATTATCTTAGGATGAATTTATTTGAGATTTTCCTACAGTATGAATTTCAGTTCAAACTTTTCCCACATAGGTCTCTAGCTGCAATGTATCTGGACTCCCCAGTGTCAGCTCATGCTCTAGTTTTTCTTCAGTGTGGGGGCCTTAATAAGGTTTCTTTCCTTTATTTAGTTATCTAGCTACCCAAAACTTGCAGGATTTTTTTATGTTTGAATTTCCCATCTCTCACCCACATGGGAACTGAAACTGGCAAAAGGCCTCACACATTACTGAATACACACTTTAAGAACAACATGAGTGTATAAGCATTGTTTCCATTGAAAACCAGGTAAAATTATCTAATAACAATACCTAGAATGTTCATTTAACTATTACCATCAAAATAGCAGTGGTTTGGGTTCTTTTTTACAGCCACATCTTCATAGGCCTGTTACTCTTTTCTGGAAATTTGATATTTGGCAGCTCAGATAAACTGTTTCTACTTAACAGATGTATCTAAAAACCCTCCTATATCTCCAATTTATAATGGTTTAAATAATTTTGTGGCTTTTATACATTTGTGTATATAAAACATTCTCTATGTTTATAATCAGAAACATGGATAGAAAGAAATTAATCCTTGAGTTTAGAAACAGGAATATACTCTTTGGTTGTTGCGAAATGTTATGTTCTGTTCTGTACTCATTAAATACATTTTGGATGTAAACTGACATAAACTAAGTCTATTATTACCTTCCATTTTTGTGGCTGAGTCATTTCCCTTAGGTACTTCTACCAGCTCAGTTACATAACATTCCAGCTTCAGGAAGAAAACCATTGACCAATTAGGATGCAAAGAAGACCCAAAGTAATGAAGCATTTGGTTCAGTCAACATAATTCATTGTGCTATTTAAATCAAAGTGAATAGTGCAGACTAAAGGATCCTAAAAGGAAAAATTCCGTGACAGAGTGAAAATTTTGGAAATTGCAAGATTTATTTCAGCCAACACCGTAATCTTTTATTATCATATTAAATCTTTTCATCCAAATGGAAATTTGGCCAAATTATTATTAAAAAATATTAGAGTAAACACAAGACTTTTTGTTGATTTGTTCAAACACCCAGTCAGTATTTGTAAGATTCCAATTGCTGTCAAGAGTTACTACAGTAATGAAAATAGAATAAATTTGGAAGTGAATGGAAATAATTAATGGAATTCTGCAAAATGCTTCTGCTAGATAAAGATAGGCAAAACAATTTTAAATTTTTAATCTGCCTGAAAATTCTGGGCTTGAAATGTCAGCTAAGGCTTGAGTGATTTGGTTTGGTCTTTTCTAGGGAAAGAATGAGATTAAAGGAAGAATGACAGACTAAAAACTTGGGAAAACTGTATATTGGGAGCTGGAAAGAAAACAGTAGGCACAGTAACAATATGGATGTGTTTTACACATTTTTAAAACAAAAAATTCTGCACGGAACAGTATTTCTAGTGAAAGCATTAAGTTCCACCTAAACTGAGATTGAAGTTGGCTCATTTACATGCTCATCTCTATCTCAGCTTTCCTCCAACTAAATCACAATTTTCCCAGGCATTTTTGAACAGCATATGGGAAATGTATTTAAAATTACTTACACACAGTGTAAGCATCCTTCTTTGCATAAATCCTTTCACTTTTGAGTAAGCATATCTCAGTAACTCCTGTTGCAAAACTTTTAGTCCTTTCATACCTCTTTTTTTTGGTATTTACATCTTGGCATTTAATTAAAAAGAAATATTTTGGAATCTGGTCAATGCAAAAAGCAGTGACATTCTTAACAAAAAAAAACCAAACGAACAAAAAAAAACCCACCAAACACAAAAAAGCAAAAAACCATAAAACCTAAAAGCAAAAAAAAAACTCCAAAAAACCCCCACCATATTTTTTCTATTAGACAGCTTTCCCAGTTCATGCTCAGATGTAGAGGAATTTAAATTAGGTTCAAGCAAAACATAACACCTAGGATAAGTTTCACAATTCGACAAAGAATCCTAATATTTTATAATATTACCAAAGATCTAAGAAGAAATTTAACATTCAAGACATTTAGCTTTTGACCTAATACTTCTAAAATTTGCTTCTGCAATCAGTTAAGGGTCTCAGATTCTCATCTCAAATAAATAAGAGGAAGTCTGAAGTTTCTCAGATATGCTTGGGAGCCTATTACAGGCTTTTAACTGCAGTACTTGGTTTTAACATTTCTTTTACTTCAACAGAGGGTCTCAATTGTGCTTTGATACCTTTCATACTAGGTTAGGGGAGTTTCAGTGAATACAGATCATTAAAACTTCTAAGCTTTTATTTCCATACTGATATGCAGATGAAAGCAATTGGTTTTTTTTTTTTACTGTTTCTTACATCCTTGTCTCTAAAAATGCTGGCACTTAAACTTTCACATAGAGCAAAATACCTTGATGATTTTTTTTTCCATTTTTACTTCATTCAATTGAATGGAAAGTAAGTTTCTTGACCAAAAAATATATATAAAACCCCCAGCCTATGTTTTCCCTTCATTTCCTTTCTCTGGCATGCATTTAACAATCTAGGCAATATTGTAGGTTAAGATAACATTTATTAAATCATTTTTACAGAAGCTACTTTACTTGCTTAAAACTTTCAAGTGTCAAGCTATTCCTGAGTGATCAAACTTGGATAACAAAGTTTTAGCTTCAGTTCCGAGTTTGGGGGTTTAGGGTTTGTTTGTTTAGACAGATTTCAGAAGGGACCAAACCATACCAAAGGGTACAAACAGATCTCAAATGGCAATCCACCCATCTCAGAAGGACAAAGTGACTCACCAGTGGGCCCAAAAAAGAACCAATAAGATAATGGGCAGACTCTTACCTCAGATGTGATACCTGTAGCAATCAAGTTAGCTAGGTGACCCCCATAGAAGTCCAAGGTCTCACACAGTGGTTTTGCAGGGCTCAGACTGCACAGGAAGGGAAAAGTATGAGAAAAGAGAGTGAAAAAGGGTTTCATTTCAGGGAAACAAAAATAAATCCCTCTTATAACATAAAGTCATACATGGATATAGGACATCTTACTTTAAACAGCCTACTTCAATACTGTTCCCTCCTGTATTTCACCTGTAACAGTCAATACTCAAAGCTATTTCCTGGACTTTCAGTCCAATTCTGTTTTCCATCTTCTCAGGCAATAAGTTGCCATTACAGTTGTGTTTTCCCTTTTCAGTGGTATCTTAGGATATCACAACTTTCTGCGTATCCTGGGAGCACTTTGAAAAGGGCGGCCAAAATTTTCAAGGCTATTTCTGGCTCCAAGGCCTGCTTGTCAGGTGTTCCAAGTGTTTCTGTCAGTATTTTCGGCAGACATTTTCTTCTTCATTCTTCTAGTAATTGTCTCCTTCTTGTCTGGTCGCTGCTACGTGTGCTCACATCAATGTTCTCCATGGTCGGCAGCTCCATTGAGGTATGTCATGGAGCACCTCCTTCACTCCCTGCCCTGCTGTTCATTTTTCCTAGTGTTCACCAGTTTTATTCAAGACATTTTTCTAGACGAGGCTGAGCCACGGAGGGACTGTCTGGAACTGGCTGTGATGGACCCAGAGCAGCCCTGGCTTGTTCTCACCATGCCCTGCAGCCCCTCAGCTCAAAGGCACTGTATGTGCATACATATATAAATATGTGTGTGTGTGTGTGTGTGTGTATGCACATAAATGTACATATATACCCAGTGCCTTGGTCCATCAGCTTTTGATTACTGAAACTGCTGGTGATACCTCAGAAAACTGCATTCCCGCAGAACATAAGGATCTAATTCTGTGTGTTTACAACAGGAAAACCCAGTGCAAAGATAGCCACCAATGTGTTAGTTTAAGAGAAAAAGTATTCTCATGCTACAATGTGTTCTTCCCTTGAGACTGGGTCTCAAAAGAAAAAGTGTTTCTCACAGACACACACATAGAAAAAAAATAAAATTCCAGCTTATTACACATATTATAAGAAAAATAGAAATCCAAACCCCTATACCAATGAGGACAGTCTTTGTCTACTTGCTGTCTAGTTCTGGCAAACTAATCTGCTCAGTAACTTTTCCTTATTACATAATGCAATGTAAAATTCCAAAACTTGGAACAATTTTTAATGTATACTATGCACATTACTGTTCTATGTCTTAGCCTCTTAGACTAGCACCAAGAAAAAGGTGCTTTTTGTATATGTTTTTTTAAGCAGTTTTAAGTTGAAATCCAGAAGAAAAATCTAGACATGAATATAGTTTGCCATTTATGACCTTATCTGCAATGCACCATTAGATTGTTAAATTATAAATGACACTGATGATACAACATGCCCTATTAATATAATATCACTTTAAACTAAGTGTTCATTAGGAAAAAACTTGGCACTACATTGCTGACTTCATAGTTTATCAAATCTCATTTTTAACACTATATTTTACTGATAATTATGCACTCCCAACCTAAGATACTCTGACTTAATAACCCCATTTTAGAGTAAATAATTCATAGGTATTTCTTGTAAAAACATTAAAGCTCTTTTTGGAAAATGACATAATTAAACACAAGGTTTCATGTAGTGCTAACCCCTTAATGTCACATATAGTCCAGTTCTGGACTATAGTCCAGAACAGAGATGTTCTTTTCAATTTATGCAGACCCTTGCTGAAGAAAGCAAAGAGAGATTAAACAGTTCCATGTTTTCCAGTCTCTTATTTCTACATTCCCATTCCAGTTTTTTGTAACACGCTAAATGTAGCTGCTAATAGAGTTCTGCTGAAAGGTAAAGTGTCCTTTCTAACTTGAATCTATTTGTTGGCAAAAGAAAAAAAATCTTTTGACAATGATTTACGATGGAAAAATGCACGACAAGTCAGTTAATGAGCTGAACCATTTGTTATTTCCTCAAGAATACATTCTTTCAAGGCTGAGTTTTTTAGAATATTTTTCACTCTTTTTGTTGAACAAAATAAGATTTGTATTAATTAAATCCTATGAAGCATTGCAAATCTTAAAGGATAGATATATCTTCCTGAAGATTCCTGCACAGAACAATCACATCTGATTCCATAAAAAGAAGAATTTTGCTGTCAGTTGACTCTAATTAACTCTGTAAACACTTCATAGGTATTTAGAAATAATCTTTTGTTCTGTCATAGTGTGGTATAACTATAGTGTGCAGGTCAATAGAGAGTCTGTTGCTGTAGTTAAGGAGTTAAGGAGTTAAGTAGTTAAGGAATAGGATAAGCTGAAAGAAAAGGAAGTATTACAAATCAAAATAAGGCAAAAATCCTGTGTTTTGGTCCACTATTAACTGTCTCAGACTGCCTTAAAATATGACCCTTTGCATGCAACTGTGATCAAGCTCTGTCTAAGCAACTAATTCCATACACTCTCTGAATATCCTGATGTCTAGACCATTCCTGAAAGTGATTTAAATTTGTCTGTTTTATTTTGCTGTAAAATGTCTAGTTTCTTGAGACTGTTCTAGTATCTTCCCCAAAGATTATTATTTGAACACAAAAAGGTCACACCTGACACGGTGCATTTGCCTCTTGCTTGATTTTTTCAGCAACTTGGATACAGGAGGGGAAAGACAAGAAATGGTGCCTTGTCTCCCCACACATTCAGATGCCATGTACGTGTAAGTGCCTCACTGTGAGGTGATGGTTTCC
The DNA here is from genome assembly GCF_047830755.1 of Zonotrichia albicollis. Lineage (NCBI taxonomy): Eukaryota > Metazoa > Chordata > Aves > Passeriformes > Passerellidae > Zonotrichia > Zonotrichia albicollis. The sequence continues at coordinate 43,815,587 of NC_133822.1, forward strand.
ATTAAACTAGGACCTGTTTCCGCCAAAGTGAGGAAATTAGGGAGTATCAAGAACAAGGCAAAGTTTATTGGCTGGACAATTTTTTTTCAAAGAAAAAATTCAGTTGGCCAAGGGTTCATATGAAAAGCATCAACATCTTTTAAACAACCAAAAGTGCAGATTTATAATGACTTCACATCAATAGAACATCTAAATCTCTTGCAATTCTCCCATTCTCACATAGCAGTAAGGATAATCTATTAAGAAAACGAACACAGGTAATGTTACTCTTCATAAAAACCTAACAATCTGATCATACACAAATATAAAGGAATGAGAAAACATTTGTGACGTATTTTACTACTGATTATGCATGACAGTGAAGTAGATGAGCAAATAAACATTTTGACTAAAGATCAAAACAGGCTGTCTGGAAAAACACTTTGGAAACCAGATTACTTTTGAAAATGTAAAGATTTATATATATTGAAATCACTGCCAATTTCAACCATTCAAAATTATGAGTCAAACTTCAGATAATCATAGGATCAGCTTTCAAATAGAAACACAAAGATAAATACCCTGCATTTCTTTTTACTAACCCTTTGCTTTCTGAGATCATACAAATCGCTCAGTACGCCTTGCCCCTGGTGGTATGGAGAGAAGAATTTGAAAAAGGTAAAACCTATGGATTGAGAGAAGAAAATGATAATAAAAACAGCAATAATGGAATAATGGTGTAAAGGGAGATAAAAGAAAGTGGGACAGGGATAGTGAGGCACAATAAAACTGCTTACCATGCACTGACCCTGTCCATTCCTGAGCAGGGATCAGCGCTCCCATTTCTATGCTGAACATGAGGTTTTATGGTTTGGGTCACCTGTCCTGGCCATGCTCCCTACCGGCTTCTTGCGCACCTTCTCATTGACAGAGCATGGAAATTGAGTAAAAAGAGTAAGTACTACTTAACAACAGCTCAAAGACAAAACAGTGGTTGGACCCAGTAATAAGGGTCTTTTCCAATCTAAACACTTCTATGATCAGCGTGGCATCAACATTATGCTCATATTAAATCCAAGCCGGAGTACTGTACCAGCTACACAGATGAAAATTAACTCTATCCCAGCCAAAGCCTGTTATCTCCTAATTTCTGCTACGATAGCTTTATGAAATGACTGATCATCAGACTTCTGTTATCTATCTATCTATCGATCTATCTATCTATCTATCTATCTATCCATAAAACGAGGGCTGGTAATGCAGAAAATTAACCAGCCACTTTGAAGACACACATTGACAAGAGAAATCATAAAAGAATACATTCTTAAAACTGTTTACAAATTTTTTCACACTGGAGAGACTCAAGGCTCTTTCAAGGCTGACTGCTTAATTACTGGGAAACCGTTAGAAGTGATGGGAACTTTACTGAACTGGTGGAGGAGCAGATAGGCAGTAGATAGACAAAAGCAGCCCCTCTGCCAGAAGCAAGGAATCCAGATTGAAACATAGTCTTGCATTACTCTGATTTACTACAGCTGCTGTCAGTGGACTTGTGAGGTCACAGGTCCCAGCACACACTGCACACCAGCCTTGCTTCACCCAAAACACACTTAAGACTAAATATAGCAGAAGTGATCTCTGGCAAATCAGGCAAACTCTCCTTCCTAACTGTCCTCCTTCTTCCCCATCCCCGTCCACCACCATCCTTCACTTTATTGAGAAGCTTTCTACACAGTAAGTTATAATGGTATAATGTCACAGTGGTCACAAGGGTTTTCAGGGTGAGAGAGAGACGAGAATGTTGACCTCATGTTCAGAAGGCTTGATTTATTATTTTATGATACATATACTACATTATGCCTATGCTAAAAGAAATAGAAGTTCTCAAAAGGCTAGCTAAGCTAAGAATAGAAAAAGAATGAATAACAAAGTTCTGTGTCCCAGTAGAAAGCGAGAACAGCTCTGCTGTGAGTGGTCAGTAAATTCAAACATTCACCCGAGACCAATCACAGATCTGTTGCATTCCACAGCAGCAGATAACCATTGTTTACACTTTGTTGCTGAAACTTCTCAGCTTCAGCAGGAAAAATCCTAATGAAAGGATTTTAATGAAAAGATGTCTGTGACAGTATAACAACAATGTAATTTTAAATACAAGTTTTCAGGCATCAGCTAAACCCCGATAGCTCAGTTTTGGAGTAGCATGACAGAGTATAGCCAAAGAATATTGGAGGAAAACACAAGCCTTTAAGCATTTAGACAGTAAGATCTCTAGAGCAAAGACTTAAGAATCTTGAACAACTAAGTCTTGAATATATCATTGAATATATCACTGAATATTCCTAGATGATATCCTAATAATAGTAACTGTTGACAATATACATTGGAAAAAGAAGCCACTCTGTTTTGTTTTCCATTACATTTTAGTGGAAGACAGTTGATATTTCGCCCCATTTTTTTGCAATCAAAATTTCAAAGATGAAAACTTTTGGAAACCATTTCTCTGCCAGTGCTGTCACTAACACATACAATTCTTCAAATGGATGACAGAAATGAAGGCGATCATCACAGACAGTTTGGGATATTATCTTGATCTACAATGTCTGATATATGTGCAGAACTTGAAATTACAGTCAGCTCTATCACTTGGAAAGCCACTTACATGTGAATAAATGCAATTTTATTACTATTTTTCAAACTGCAGAAGAAATTAAAGAATTGGCCTTCTTGTCATATCTCAACATACATAAAAATATTGATTCATTGGCTAGATATTTCAACACTTCCTCATACAATAGTTGAAATACAGTAAGATAAAATTTCATTATTAAAAAAAATAGCTAAACAAAAAAGTCAAAATCATGAACACAGTAGAAGTGCAAGATCTTCTCTGTCGCTTGCCATCTTAGGTAAAAGACTCTAATTTATCCTGTTCCTGTTTTAATTTGTATGGTTTTTCATCTCTCTGTTCTCCCTCCAATTATTTTCTGGGTTATCTTGTCATTCCATTTACCTGACATACACACAGATGTCTCCTTTGTCCCAAATATAGAAAATTTTGATTTAGTTTTTTTTTTTGTCATGCTGGTTGTGTCTTAGTCTTTTGAAAAGGCAAAGGAAGAAAAGAACTTTATGAACAAGATTATTAGTGTTATATCAGATCTGTGAAAATGCAGATCAATGGCAATAGTGGAGAAATTCGTGTTAGCACTCCAGCCAAATACCACTGTGGAAGCTTTTTTCTGTGAAAAGGCTGATGTGGCAACTGCATAAATGGAGAGATTAATGTCACAGAGTTGTTATTACAGTCACATGTCACATTATGTCATAGAAGTTACATTATGTCTGGATGAGTTTTTAATCAGACAGTGCCCATGAACACTAATGAGTTCTTTCAAAATCACATAAATCTAAGAAAAGTTGCTGGTACTGGAATTTATGATGTCCCAGACTGAACATATTTCAGTTGTTCAAGATGAAATTGAGAACACTGCAATGTGGAAATTCAGAATTTCATGTTGCAGGGCTGGAATGAGAGAAACAGCCACTAGTGGTGAGGGTAACATTCTTAGCAACATGTGGTTGGAGAGCTGTGGTTTAATTCCTAAAAAGTGGTACATTCAGTCTTACTTCCCTACATCTGAAACAGGTTAGCTTGCAGCAGAGCAGTCACAGGATTATCAACAAAAATCAGGCTGTATTTTGAGTTCTTTGGAGAGTTTATGAGGTTTTATCACATTTCGTCTAAGAGCTGTGATGAAGAAGGAGTCCTAAATGGGACTGGGTCATTCTGTTCTGCAGTGGACAAGATAACAATTTGTCAGTATCCATCAAGGAGACAGTAGGAAAGGCAGACCAAGTCAGTCATTTCCTAATGGGTCAGTCCCTTATGTTCTTCCAAAGTGACTGTGATCATAGCTCATGACTGTTGTCATGAGGCCATTCAGAGTCTAACAAAAGATGTCAATACTGAAAATATTTGGTGAAATTTCCAAAATTATGGGCAATAATAAAGACCTTTCTGATGTCATTGTCGTCATTCTTACTCTTACTTGTTGAATTCATTTTCATATCAACTAATTTAAGGTAAGGAAGGTATCCCTTTGATGAATGTTTTCCAGAGAGTTTGCACTGATTGATACATTATTTCAAGCTAGACCTTTAAGCTCTCTTAGAGATTTTTCCTGTTCATAATTAGCTCTGTTAAAGTCCTTACACTAAGCATGTAATCAAGAGGTAGATGCAATGATTTGATGTTTTGTACTAATTGTTTTCCATCTACAGAATTTTTCATCTTGAGAAGTATCAGTATAAATTAGATGGATAGATCATATTGATGAATCTTTGAAACCTCAAATTTATTATCTCCACAATTTTCTGTAGTGTATTACTTCAATATAGTGTAATACGCACAGCTATCCCTCTTTTATTGATGATAAAACCACGGCTTTATGACAGGACTTGTAAAGAAATCCTCTGAAATAGATCATCAAGATACAAAGTATACCAGTTCTTATGACAAAATATTTCAGAAAAATACCTATACTAATGGTAATAACTGGTAATTACATAAAGCAAGGCCAGTTCTTATAAGGAAGAACATACTTGGACTCTAATCTGTCTAGCATCTTGTAGAGTACATTCTGAGCAAGAAAAAAAAACATTATGCCTCTCATTTGTCCAGTACAATTTGTTACATTTCTCCTATTCTGGAGAAGTAAAGGCTCTGTGGAAACCTAATTGTGGCCTTCCAGTACCTTAAGGGGGCTCTGCTTTAGCTATCTAGAATACTTTTATAGTCATTGGAGGAAAAATAAGCTTTTCTGCATTGTCAGTCACCTGACCTTTAGATTTATGGTTTTTAACAGAAATAGATATCTCTCTAACAGTTACTTTCCTTCCACTGATAATAACAGAAGTCAAATGGCTTACTCAGACAAAAAAGTGTGATATAGATGGGTGAAATTTTATATATTGCTGTCTGAAAACTCAGTCAAGAATAATTTGCTGAGGCAGAGCAAGTGGTCAGTAAATGATTCATTTGCTGAAATAAAACCAAAGTTATTACACTCTTAAAGTGCCAGCTGAGCTAAGGGTTATGATTGGCTCTACAGCACAGTAACTTCAATTTAAGAATTGTCACTCAATACACCTAATTATGCAGATATGCATATCTCAGGTATGCTCATCCTCAGTGAATTGATGTTTTAATCCAATGGAGCGAGCAGTGGTAGGACTGGGCACAAGGAAAAGACCATCTCATAATGTCAAACAGTGGACGGAAGCTGTGGAGTGCAGTCTGGAATCTTGTTTGAGTTTATACCCTGACACATTGACACCAGCACCTCCTCACCACTCCACACCACAGCATTTTTGCTTTCCCCTTTGCTTGCAGTGGTTCAGTGGAGTGGAAAGGCAGTACACACTGCAACAAGTGCTCTAAGGACACCTCTGACTGCTAAGGAGGATGGATAAGGAGTTGGCCAAATCATTTTAATTTTTGCTAAATTCTCTTCACTCACTTCCAGGCCAATAACTAAAAAACTCCAATGGCAACACTCAAAGCCTGCATGCTACACATCTTAAGTCTTTTTTGTCCTTTCCTCTCCTTTTCCTGCTGCTACTATGCTGTCCAAAAACAACTACAGAAGGCAGCCTGTAACAAAGCATGCACCTGTCAGAGTTCAATTCCACTTGCAGCTTTTACTCAAATTGGTTTCCTATCTCTTCCAGGGAGCTCCTGGAGTCTTTCATTTCCTTATGCCAGGAGACTATTCATGGAGTAATTCACACAGCTATTTCCTGACCCAGCTTACCCTTTCACCCTGCACAATGTAACTTCTCACCTAAAGGAACTAGTCACAGCGAAGCACATCCCCAGAGTATTGGTATGTGAACTTAGCCCTTCAGAGTTCTTTCTAGCTATTAGATTTGCAGACCGTTTTTACAAATGCAGTGACTGAGGTGGCAGAGGTTTGCATGGTGAAAACACAAAATATAAAACATTCTTGGGTGGTTTATGGAAAATATGTCATATAACAAGAAAAACCTGAGACATTCAGTGAGTCTGAAAATTCCAATATCCCCTCTCTGCAAGTGGCCACTGCCGCATGCTTTAAGGGAATCTCTAAGAAAAAATGAAAGAAAAGAAAAGAACAACCTTTCCTCAGAAGAAATGCATTTTTTAACTTTCACTCTTGGATGACTGCTTATGCTCAGAATCACTGAATGTCTGTCAGAATAATAATAAAAAGGAAAGCATATCCTATGGTTAATTTTGTGGACGGTCCCATGGCTCACGTAAATGTCTGATTCATTTAAAGTCAGCTACAGTCTCAATCCCTCTAATAGGCTGTGTCATTCCTCCTGAAGGGAGGAATTCCAGAGGTTAATTATATATTATAAATTATATCCCTTTTCTGTTTAGCTGAATGCTGCTTTCCCCTACCCCCACAACCTTTCCTCCCCTTCACTGTTTTGTACTCTATCACGTCTCTCTGTTTTCCTTATTCTTAGCTTATTTTTCACCTTATTTTTTGTTTTTATGGAAAGCTACAACAAGAAGAAAGCCTCTAGGGATGCACTTTCACTAATTCTGGAGATATGGATGCAAAATACATATTTGGTCAATCTTATAAATTTAAGTAAAATGCAAATTAAATCACATCCAGGCTGTGAAAACATTGACATGGAGTTAATTCCAATTAATAAAACAGCCATGACAATAGCTAGCTCTGAAATAAAATTTTCTGGATCAATAAATTCGTGAATGATGAGGAGATTTCTTTTCCAAACAATGCACAATGAAGTGATCACAGATGCATCTGGCAGAATCCCTAATGAGTGTTTTGTTCCAATCTACTAAGTACCAAACAAATTTTCTCTGTCCAGTGATGCTGTTAAGATTTAGAATATGGTCATTGTGTGTCATGTGAAATGTATCTTATTGCAATGTTGTCTGAATGAAGGTGAAATTTATACTATACTATCACAGCAATTACCTTTTTGCAAGGTCCAAATATAATAACATTTGCATTTATCAGTCTTGCAAAAGCATAGAGTAAAATCTTGGCTCCATTTTTTGATGAAAATATAGAAACCATTTAGTTTTTTTTTTTAACCTGACAGTGGTATATATTATTATGCCAATTTCTCCATTTTAATTTGTAAGTGCTTAAGGCCTTGGGGTTTATCTTTTTAAAACTCATTTAGTAGTAATGACCTGGATACTAAATGAATGTTAACACATCAACCACTTCTCCTTCTCTTCCCTTTCACTCCAATAAAGAATAAAGAATTAAAGCATGTTTTATTGTATGCTTTCCTCTTAAAAACAAAAACAAACTAAACTAGATAGAGCTAAGTAATATACCAGGAAAAAAGCAGGGAAGTAAGTGAGCATAAAGGACAGAAGCAGAAAGTAAATTAAAGAAAAAAAGAATGCGAAAGAAGCAAACAAATGTCTTTTCTTCCATGACAAACATTCAAAATAATTATAACCTGAGAGAGCTGTGTGTTGAAGCACCATCCAGAATAGTTGCAAGACCTGAGAGACATGAAGATTTTTCTCTTGCCATAACTGTCTTTCTCAAGGTCAGATAGCACAAAAGTAGGGTTTAGGCAATTACATGCCTGAGAATTGATATGATTTGGCATGATTCTATATGTTGTCATCACAGAGAGTATCCAATCAATTCTCTTCGTTCTACATTGTTAATGCAGTTATAATGTTCCCTGAAAAAGAGAAAGAGTCCTTGATTTTCACCCATATTCTGAATATTAATATCCATAACTTCACTGGCTGATAAACCAGAAGTAATTTGAAAGCATAAAACACATTACAGTGGTTGTTGTAGCTTATTTCTGGTCTGTTTTTATCGCTTTCTCCTTTACATTGTAGAATTAGACTAATATTTGTTCCACAGTCATGTCCCACAGAGCAGAATGGAAAAACAGAATTTTACCAAGAAATAGAACATATTCACACATATTGCATAGGAAAAAATGGAATAACACTGTTATGGTTTTATGAGATGTAAGTTGTGCCAAGTTCAGCTAGATAATGCATACAGATTTAAGCTTTAAAGTGCTCCATCTTGCAGAAATGCATTTTATGTGAGTTTAGAGCTATTCAGTAGAACTGACCCTCCAAGGAACACAATTTCTTTTATGAAAAAGAAATTTAACTTTGGGAATTTTATGCATAGTATGGTTTAAGAGAACTGAAACCTTTAGATAAGCACATAAAATCACAGCTGGAAAAGTCTAGAAGCAAAAACATGAATAAAGAAAGAAAAAATTGCTAGCATTCTTTGTGTTTTTAAACGTTAACTTTTCTGCCCTTATTACTATAACAGGAATCATTGAAACTTAAGATCTGTTCAATAGATATTGTTTTCTGTCATTTAAAATCACTAAATAAATTAGATCTGAAAGTATCCCTGGAGCCTATCTGATCCAAGGCCTTGCTGACATCATGACTAAATTTAATGTTTTATCAGATTGCTCTGGATCTTACCCAACCACGCATTTTCTCTGTACTTCTGAGAAGAATTCTTTATCACAATCTGAGAAGATTCTTTATCACAATCTTTTAGGTAGTTGAATGTAGCACCAAGACTGCACTAAACTTACTTCCTCAGACTGAAAAGAAGAAAGAAAAATTCACCTATTTTCTCAAACTCTTCTCAGCAGGGTTGTCAGGCACTGGAACAGGCCACTGAGGGAAGTGGTAGGGTCATCTTTCCTAGAGGTATTTAACAGAAGTGTGGATGTAGCACTGAGGGACATGATTCTGTGGCAGATTTAGTGCTGGGTTAATAGTTGAACTTGATGATCTTTAAGGTCTTTTCCAACATAAACAATTCTATGATTTCATTCTCCAGCCATCTTTGTAGCTGTACCAGTAGCTCTCCATTTTGTGAGCGCCTTTCTTGTACTGGGGAGCCTAAATTTTAATGTAGCACTCAAAATCTGGTTTCAGAGGCCAAATAGATTGGAATAATTCCTCTAGGGATAATTCCCTCTCTCACCTTGTTGTCTTTGCTCTCACTAAAGCTGCTCAGTGAGCAGTTACCCCTCACAGCCGTGATGATGCACTGCTGACTCAGGATTAACTCATGGCTTCCAGGACTTCCAGAGCCTTCCCCTCGAAGCTGCTTTCAAGCCAGTTAAGCCCTTTCTCTTGCAAGGGCTTTTTCTACTCCAAAAATTGTTAAATTTCATAAGGTCTCTGTTAGTCCATTTTTCCCACACATTGAGATCCCTTTGTATGGGCACATTTTCCTCTGGCACATCAAGTACTGCTCCCCATTTGGTTTCATCCATAAACTTACTGAATGTACTTTTCATCTAGTCATTCTACCTAAAAGACATTAAATAGCACCACCTATTTTCCTATGAAGACCACGTCTATTAATACAAGGCAGCCTCTTCAGAACTCTTGGCTTGCTGTATTGTCCCTTTGGGGTCCTATTGTCCTAGAGCTGTCTCACTAACTCTGTATTCAAAAATAGTTTTATATAGTTTTGCTTCAGTTCAGAGATGTCTCTTCATCCATGCTGCTCTTCTACCACACTTGTTTGCCTTCCTGTACAAAGGGAGAATTCTTGTGCCATGAAGAAATTGTTCTTGAGGATCATCCAACTCTGCTGGACCCTTTTGTTCTTCAGAGCTATCTCCTAGGAGAGTCTCCAAGTATTTCCACAAAAAAGCATAGTTCAGCTCTTGAGGACAAGAGCTGCTATTCATTTTCACAGAATCACAGACTATTTGAGGTTTGCTCTGACATCTTCACATTTTCAAGTCTAACCTCTCCTGCTGAAGCACAGTCAGCACAGGCAGGTTGCCTAGGACTCTGTCCAGCCCTTACCCCTGTCTCTTAGGATTTTAAACTTTAACTCTATAAACACAGTGGAAGCTTCCATTATTCTCCAAAACCCTATTTAAAAACAGCAGGTCCTGCAGAGCATGTACCCTAGCTGGCTTGCCAAACTCCTTTTTGTGCCCTGCATGTCAAGCAGATAGCAAGATAAAATTTCTCATGAGTGACATGGCCTTCAACCATGAGGCTTCCTCCACTGAGATCTATAAACAGATCTTTATCTGTTTCATCCTCTTGTTCAGGTCGTCAGTAGGGAATGTTAGAGGGAAATGTTTGAGGGAAGTGTTTCTCTCTTTTTGGTTTCCATTTTTTAACCTGTCTGATTCCAGCTATCTTATTACTCCTCCCAGAGCAAAACTCTACCCAGTCAAGTGCTTCTTGAAAATCTCCATCCTGTCTTCCTTCCCTGCCTTTCACAAAAAGCCCATAACTACCAAGGTACTCAGTAAGATTACATATTTCTGAGCACACAAAAACTTCCAATTTTACTTATTTGTTTCCAATGATGAATACATTCATGAACAGGTGCTTAGGACAAGCAAACAGATGTACAGCTTTGATTAGGAAAGTGTGATAGCTTCCTACATCATGCTATCCTTAAGATCCTCCTATGTTCCATACCATTCTATAATTTTTCCATGTCCTTTACCTACTCTTCCAATCTGAATCTTCATTTAAGGCCTTCAACATCTGGTGAATCTGTCTTGTCATTTAAATATAACCTCAAGCCATCTATCTTTCGATGTAATATGCATTTGGGATTTTTTTTGCACCTACAAGATCTCCTCAAAGACCCTTTCTGTGTCCTTCTCCTCCTTGATGTTACACCATGTACTCAGTTTCTCCCACATCTCTTTTACTTGTCAGGCCTGTGACTCTTAGGGTGTACAACCCACAGCTGTCGGCCCTGAGGCAGGAGAAACTACAGACACATCTGTCATCCTGGTACTTGATCAAGCCTGTCCTTCCTCAGGAGCTGTGTCTTGGTCAAAGCCAGGTCATCCTGGACTGGGGGGTGGGGAAGCGGCGTCAATGTTCTGTTGGAAACTACAATCTCTGATGCACCTTTGCTGTTGTAGGAGCAGCTCTACTCATCCTATGTGGTCGCTTCCACACACCTCTAGGTGTCCTGCGTGTCCTGATCTATCAGCACCCACTGCTGAGTGCTGATTAATATCTTCTCTTGATATGCTCTTCTTCTACAAATTGTTGTACCTAGACTGTCCTAGGAATGGAGTCAGGCTTTACGTGGTAGTTCTAAGCAATAGGATAAGAGGCAATGGGCAAAAACTGATGCACTGGAAGTTCTTTCTGGAAATGAGGAAGAATTTCTTTCCTGCATGGGTGAGTGAGTACTGGCGCAGACTGCCCAGGGAGTTTGTGGAGTCTCCCTCAATGGAGATATTCAAGAGACATCTGGATGCAATCCTGCGCCATATGCTCTGAAGTGACCCTGCTCGAGAAGGGAGGTCAGACCACATGACCCATTGTGGTCCCTTCCAACCTTTCCCATTCTGTGACTGTGAAACCTGGTTTAGATTATTTTTGTTAATTAACTTAAGCTGTATAATTTTTACAAATACAAATCCAATGTTTTGCAGCTGAGAAAGGAAGCAAGAAAGGAGGACCTCCCTGCAACACAGTGACAAATGGTCCTTCAGTGCTAAAGGAAAATTTTTTGCACTCACCTCAAAGAATTGAGTTCACTTTTTTTCTTTTACTTCCAAGAGACTTGGGAAAATATATATAATTAGAAAGGTCAGCAAATGTGAAATATTGGAATTTGTTTCTTGGGAAGTCTTCTTGACTACAAAACTTAGTTCTCATTTATTTAATATGTTCTAGCCTGTTTTGAGATTTTAAAGAACAGATACTCCCCTGCCCTTACTTCTCTAGCAGTTTCAATGAAATGTTTTCAAATGGCTGCTATATGAATAACAATTTTCAGCAACAAAGAGCATCATTTGGTCTTGTCAGAAATTGGCACTTACTGTACAAGATCTGTTACTACAAAATTAATACAAGAGGTATTTATTGTTCTTGACTATAAAGTAATTTGGATTGGATGAATTGATTCTCATCATAATCTTCTAAAAATATAAGTTAAGCTGAGCACTATTAAATAGCAGTTTTAAAATAAACAAAAGAAAGATATGATAAAACCATGGAAGTGTTTTTCATAGGATATTGTAAATTCCAGAATATAGATTTAGAAAGGATTAGAAATATTCATGCAAGAAAATTATGTCAAATACAGTTAAACACAAATATACAGACTTCAGCTCAGAAAATACTAAAATTGCAGATTAACTGTTGGTTTCTGAAAGGGTTATTTTGGGAAGTATCACTAGGGGATTGTATTGACTGTATTCGCTATCATTTTTTTCCTAACATTGAATCCTGGACTGGACAGGTTTTTGACATGTTCTAGTATGGCCATGTTCTTATAAATTTTGTGTCAACACAAACTCTCCTTGGTTGACACGGGCTGAAAATTTGCATTTGCTTTTAACATTTCATCAACATCCTTTTTCTCCAATCTGAAGTGCATAACTTTTCTAATACAGAAAGGACGTCTGACTGGGACATTTTAAAACCATTTTTAAAAGCACTGATTTGAACTAAGCCAAACCTGATTCCATGTATGCCTCATCTTAGGTGATTAATAACAAAGCACCTTTGTGACAAATATGCCTCTGAACTACTGCTTACAACGTACATGAATGTTACACAACATAGATATGTCCTCAGTTTGAATCGTTATATTTAAACTAATCTCACTTCATTTCTAACACACAAGATTCATACTGCACAATCTTATGATTCAGTTCCTGGCATTCCATTTATACAGATACATTCCATGTGATATGCTAAATTTTTTTAATCCTCTAACAGATTATTATTTCAGCTAGGAAGCACAGTATTAAAACTATTGCATTAACATTCATCCTTAAACTGAAATAGATTTGTTGCCCAAGAAAGCAAGAAGTATTTTATGTCTACTCCAAATGCCTACTATTACAAAATGAGTTGAATAATTTCTAGAGCTGGATTAACAGTTGCACTGATATTCCTAGAAAGTGAATTATAAGCTTGCATACTTGAAGACTCACACCAGAAAAATTATAATTTATGTGAAATGACATAATAGATAGAATAGTAAGAATTCCAAATCTCCCAAATTTTTGACACAGAGGCAATTAAGCAAGCCAGGCAAGAGATGGCCTCCTTCCCAAGTACAACCAGGTATGCACAGACAATGATTGCACAGCACCTTGACATATTACATTTAAAATATGTACTAAGCAAAAAATCCTGCAGAAACCTATTTTTTTTTCATCAATATTACCTTTGGAAAGGCCTGTGTCACCCAGAAAGGCAAACCTGTTGCAGTTTATAACATTTTCTAAATATTTTTTCTGATACTGCTCATCAATTTTCTTCACTCTGTAAAAGTTTCAGGGCTGAAATGATCACTGTAAGATCTCCCCTTAGCAATAGTATCAAGTAGTATGGCAGTGCAAAATGTGCAACTCTCTTTATTTGACATTATTGTACATACTGCACCATGTATTGCAAAGCCATGGCCCTATTTAAGACAGTGGAAATTTTGTAACATATGTTGATTTTGTTCTTCACAAAACTTGAACAGTTTGAATATATAATATCTGAATATATAATGTATTTTACGACCTTAAAATAATTTTTAACAATGATCTGAAACTGGATTAATGTATTTTAAATATCATGTTCAAAATTAACAATTAAATAACAAATAAAATATAAATTTCTTTTGCAATCAATTTCCAGTAAGTGGGGGGATATCGCGTTCTTTCAGAAGTAGATACAATGATTTGTAAATTACTCAGCTACCTTTATTTATTTATAATGTCTAAGATGTCTTTCAGCCTATTTCTAGACAATTTTCAGGGTTTGAAATAAACGCTCAGTATTTATGATCAGTCAGAGAAAACAAAATCCAGCAAATATAATTTTCTGATGCATATTCTCTAGGCTGAAGCCAAATTACCACCAAGTTTAATTTATAAAGGATTTTCACCTCTTAAAACAGCATTAAATTAAATTCTATTTCCTGTACATGGATTGAGTCGGAAGGAGAGGGAGGAGATTTGGGTAGTGAGTAATCCAATTTGTTAGTAAACCCCATGAATTTTAATAGGAGGATCAGAGAAGAGATACTGAAATAACTTCTAATTTGCCACAATGTTATTGCACTGGTTTCTGTTTCCACTCACAGTATTTCCTATATTCTGAATTCACATTTTACAATAATTTTCTTCTTTTTCATATGAGTCAATGAGGCTGAGTTACCAAAGACAGAAAGATATCTAAGACAACAATAAGGAGAACTTAGTAATGAGCATTTTATTTTTTGGAAACAGTATGTGATCTACTTTTTTGAATCAAAATTAAAAGCTCTAATGGCAATTTTAAATATGACAAAAAATGGAAATATAATTTTCTGATTTTCAATATTCATGCAAAGCAATCACTAATAATTATAGATTATATGACATTCTATATAATTCAGTACATTTAGTCAGCAAGTATATATCTACCGTTAAGTGTCTTCCATGTGTTAATGTACATATCCGTAGTAGAGAACCAGAACAGTCACTTAACATGCTCACAGCTGTTATCTGGTGCGTTATGCCTATTGGAAGTTTTGCTAACGACAACAGTTTCATCTTTGAAAAAGACCATTCCTTATTCTCTTTTTTACCCAAGTCTTTCTAAGCAATGATACAGATTAAATCCTGCAAAGGTTTTTTTTCTGGCTTTTTTTCCCTTATTAAAGATAATTGATACCAAGCTTGAAATAAATACATTAATTTTAAACCAAAATTAGTTCAAATGTAAATACTTTCTGAACATAAGAGAAATTCTCATATCAAAACTACTGACTTTTGTTGTATATTCAGATATACCATTCCCCTGTGCACCACTAACAAATTCCTTGGATGAAAAACAGCTGTTATATTAAGAAGATGTATTTTGGCACCTTCCTGTTCTTTAGTTTCTTGTCTATACCTCATTGGAGATCTGCTGTTTCCTTTTTTGAGTGAGACCAGAGAAAATGTGACTGTAGCAGGTAGTAGCAGGTGTGATATACTTGGTTCCAGTTAAGTACTCTCTTTAGAGACATTTACCTGACATTTTCTGATTCAAGAGTCTCAAAAGCCATGAGAGGTTCACAGAAGGAAGGATTGAAATAGTAGCTATTCAAGATTCTGAGATTATTAACAATCCTTTATACAGACCAGTGAGCTGGGAAAAAATGGGAAGGCATGGGACAATAAACAGCAGGAACACAACAGACTCAGGCACACTGGATACACTCAAATCCCTTGAACAAAATGGGTTTCATACAAAAGGGCTGAAATAGCTGGCTACTGTGGGTTTTGAATTCAACTGTCTGTCATCTGCAAAGAACTATGATGATGATGGGGAAGTGCCTGACTAGTAAAAATTAGGAAAAAAAAATCTAATGTTATAAGAATTTTGCCTTTAGAAAAGGCAAAGTAGCCCATAATGGGTCCAGGTAATCAGCATCATGTCATGATTATGCTGACCCCTAAAAAGGTCACAAAACATTTACTCTTAGATTCTATTCCAAGCATATGAAGGATACGTGTTTCTGGAGTAGTTGGCACAGATTTACAAAGAGCTTGACAAAACAAAAACTTTCTGCTATGAAACAAATTATTATGTTGATGAGGAGACACAGGTGGGCATGTTCTACCTTGTTATTAGTAAGGCTTTAACAACATTTCCGTTTGAAAATTGAGAAAATACAGACCTGTCTTTGGAAAAATGAACTACTAGATTAATTGTAAATTGGCTGCTCTGCCAGGCACAAATAGTAGTGATTATTGGCTTAATTTTGGCTGACAGTCTGCAGCCATCAGAGATGTCCAGAGGCCAATTTTTTGCCCCATTTGTATTCAACATCTCCCTCAGTCACTTGGGTAATGGCATAAAGTGTACCCACATGGAAATTTGTAGATGAGTACAAACTGAAGGGAGTTGTTGGCTCAGAATATTGGACCAGAGGGAATTAAAAAAAATTGAGGAGTGGGGTCAACAAACCCTTCCTGGTTTGTGTTAAGACAAAGTTCAAAGTCAGAAACTATGATGGAAAATCCTACACATTTTTACACCAAATAATGTCACTTCTGGGAACGCTTTTATTGTGCTCCAATGACCAGATTTTGGTAACAGGGGTGTGTAGGGGTGAGTTCTGTGAGAAGCTGTCAGGATCTTCCCCCAGTTCTGGCAGAGCCAATGCCATCTGGCTCTAGAATGGGCACACTGCTGGCCAAGGCCAAGCCAATCAGGAATGAAAGTAACACCTCTGTGATAACAAATGTAAGAAGGGAAAAATGTAAATGTGCAGATGTAGTTTGGGACAGAGAATATGTGAAAGGAAAAACTCTGCAGACACCAAGGTCACTGAAGAAAGAGGCGGAGGAGACACTCCAGGCACCGGAGCTGAGATGCTCCAGAGCCCTTGGTGAAGACCATGGTGAAGCAGCTGCACCCCTGCAGTCCATGGAAGTCAGTAGGAGCACAGAGATCCACCTGCATTCCATGGAGGAGGCTCCTGTTACAGTGAGGGATGCCTGAAAGGAGGCTGTGGTCCCATGGGAGGACTGTACTGGAGCAGGCTCCTGGCAGGGACCAGAGGCATTCCAGCTGATATAAAATCCAATGGAAGGTAGGGTCAAGCTGTGCCCACCTCGTGTTTTGGCCTAAGTACCATTCCGGGCCCTTCCCCTGGGTGGGACTTCCAGTGATTTGGCCACTCAGGAGGTGGGTTAGGGGGTCCAGGGTTGGGATGTGTGTCTGGTGTGCCAGTGACTGGCAGGCACTGCAGGGCTGGGATACAGGATGCCTAGGGGTGCGGTGTATGGAGTAATGCATCACCTCAGCTGGGCCAGACTTGATTGCCCCTGTCCCCACACATGCACCTGAAATGTTTTAAGCCAGAAATCTTCTCCAGTCTCTCACATGGGGGGAAGGTGTTTTCAAGATTTATTTTACTTCACATTATCCTGCTCTGATTTTGTTGGTAATAAATTCAGTTAATATCCTCAAGTTCAGTCTGGTTTTCCCATGATGATATTTGGTGAGTGAGTTCTCCCAGTCTTTAACTCACAAACATTTTGCTATATTTTCTATCCCCTGTCCAGATCATAGCATGGCTTTCTTGGGTACCTAACATCCAGGCTGGGTCTATCCACCACACACTTTAAAGATTGTAGTGAACCCCAGAGGGAACAGTGGCATTGCATGGAAGACAAACGGTGCATTTGTCTGTGTTGAGAGGAATATGGCTGAAGGATCGAGAGAAGCTGCTGCTCTCTATCTGGCATTGATGAGGCTATACCCAGAGTATGGCATACAGTTTTGTCTTCCATCCAGTTCAAGAAAAATATGGAGAAACTAGAGAAGATCAGCAAAGGGCTTCTGTGATGAGCAGGGAACCAGAGCACATGTTCTGTGAAGGGAGGATGAGGGAATTTTTGATCAATACAGAAAGGAGTGAGGGGAAATCTAGGAAATGTCTACAGCCATTTGCCATTTGGCAGTTGCAAAGGCAACAGAACTCTTCAAAGTAGCACCAAACACTATAACAAAACAAAGTTGCCATAATTTATGTCTTTGACATTTTAGGCTGGAAAAAAAAAAATTCGTAGGGCAGTGAAATTACCAGCATGATACAGCATTGGAACTTGTTGCCTAAGGAGGTCAAGAGACTTCAATGCTCTGCTGCACACAGTCTTTGCTAATCTGGACTGATATTGGCAACAGTCCCACTTCAAATAGAACTTTGTAGTAGATGACCTCCAGAGTTGCTAATTCCTATTCTTTTATTGCAAATCTTATAGATTTTTATACATTAGTGAAGACCTGAGATCAAGATCACAAGAGCTATTGACCACAAGAGAAACCCAGCTTTGGTTAAAAAAAAAAAAGAATAACTAAAAATGAAACATGTGGAGAACCTTCCTGCAAAACAAACAAACCAAAAAAGGAACTAAAACACAGAAAATATTCATAAAGGAGCCCACCTGAGAAATGTTCTGATATTTCAGAAATTCTCCCGGAATTTAGGAGCCTTACCATGTCTGTGAAATCCAAAATCTAATTTATGCAAATCTAATGCCATGTGCAAGATCATATTCCAGCACAAAAGTGGAATGTCATCCTCCAGAAACAGACAAGAAAAAGAATAATTATTTAAAGTGATTTTGTTTGTGATATGTGCTGTCATATATAGACAAATTACTTTTTTGCATGTTGATTATACAATGAAATTCATACATAATGTAAGAGTTTGCAAGAAAAGCAGCAGCATCCTGTGATGCTCAGAGGCCTTAAAAGAAAGAATAAGGCATTTGATGAGGTAACATAAATCTGTCACCTGATCAAGTGCATTATAAAAAAGAAATTGAAAAAAAAAGGGGTTGTATTACCCAACAACATTATTCTCATACCTCATCATTATAAAACTTTTTCTGAGATTTAAAATGATTGAGTAAACATGTTCTTCATCTTGTAGGATGCAGCTGCACATGCAAGCGTGCTGCACTAGAGCTCTACTCTGTAGTTGGAAATGTAGAGCAGCAATCTGGTATTTTTCTGAAATCCAAGGACATCAGGCTTATCCAAAACTATGCAGCATGCATTTAACAAAGGTGTAGTGGTAGTAGATAGAATCGCTCTTTGTTCTGCCTGCTCATTTTCAGATAATTGGTTTCCAGGAGCCAGCAAGCACCAATTCCTGTGCTCATAGGAGCAGACATCATCAGCCTTGAGCAAAGCCTAAGCAAAGAGCATTCTGACACTCCACTGCACTTCTGTTTGCCAAAACTCCCTTTAGCAACTATAGCTGACATCCACTTTTTTTTGGAAGGCTGCCCACCACAAGATATGCAGTAGGGTTTATATGACTTTGCATTGTGTAAAACTAGGGTGCAATAAATAAACTCCGTTTTCCTACTTTTCAATTTACACACAGCATTCAATAAGTATTACCTTGGATACCTTTCTACTATATATTTCTGGCAAAATGACAAATGATGCAAGTAGAAAATCAAATCCTGATGTTTAGTCTGAAGGCTGAAATTTCTTTCCCATAGAAGCAGCTTGAATGGGAGTGTTTCCAGAGGTTTTGGCAAATTTTGGCTGCTAATATAAATTTCTAAGCACAGTAATAAAGAAAATTTGAAACTGAGGACTGGCGGAGTGATTGCTTGCTGTTTGGCTTCCTGTGGCTGTGATCAGAAATGACTTAATAAAGCAGCTGTGGTTCAGGTTCTGCTTTTAAACTTCAGTGTTATCCATGAAGCAACAACATGATAGTTGTCTGTTAAATTGCATTCCCTCATCTGCTCCTTGTTGCAGCTTTGTTGTGCTCTCTTCTTTAAGACACAAAATGGAAAGAGGATTACTGAAATTCAGAGAGGTAGTGTCAGTGCCAGATGAACTGAAGGAAGGGAGCTTATCATCTCTGATCCAGCGTGGACTACTGCTGACTTGTACCACCTGTGAAATAGGCCATGCCATTCAACTGAGAATCTGCATGCTTGTAGCTTCACCTACAAGCCAGGTTTGCTGGTATTTGGCAGTCGGTGAATGAATGTATGTATGAATACCTATTTCATATGTATGAATTATATGTGATATATATGCCCTTATCGTAGCCCAATAGAATGGCTTGGCTTGGAAGGCACCTCTAAAGATCACCAACTCTAACACTCCTGCCTTCAGCCTGAATGTCTTTCACTTGATCAGGTTGATCCACTACATCCTGCTTGACCTTGAATGCTTCCAGGGATGGGGAATCATCTTTTAAGAATGAAAGAATTAATTTCAGAGTTTCCATATTTTTCAGAAAAATTGATAGATAAAAGGGTAAAAATACAATTTTTTCACGGGAAGAATTCAAGTTAGAAACATATGGAAATTTATAATATGTAAATATTAAATAAAGGCAATGAAAATACTTCAAATGTATAGCAGATAAATATAATGCAGAATGTAAAATAAGCATGTTAAGAATCTCATTTTATGAGAAAATTTCTCTCAGTTCCTTTGCACAGGGTATTTTATTCTAGAAAAAAAATCTGTACATTGAAACATAAAAAAATTCCCTCTTTTGTTATAAATATATTCAAGGTAATAACTTCCATTCTTGTAAGAGGAGTTAGCAAATCATGACTCTCATTGTTGCAACTTGTACTACAGACTGCTAAGAATCAAAAATGCTCTCTACTACACTGATAAAAATATTTTTTCAACAATTGATCTACATTATCCTACATTTACTGTTTCCAGGTTTAAAGTGTAGCTATGCTACTGTCAGTCTCCTTTAATGTGCAATATTAGTGCAATTGTCAGTAAATATCTCTTGTACCTTATTGAAACATTTAAAAAACAGGTGATTCTCTGAAAGGAGCAAAATCAACAACATCATCTGATCCTGAATCAATGAGCTCATGAACTATGACAGCCTGCCAAAACAGCAGCCATTGCTACTAGTTTGAAATTCATAAAAAAGCATTTGGAAATTGTCCAATTAATTTCCTCAGAATCCAAAGGGCTATTTTCCAATATGCTTGGAGAATTTAATGTCTCCCTATTGAGAAACACAGCACTATGCCTCCTCACAAACCTATGCAGGCTGTATTTCAGTTCTATCAGGGGGAAAAGAAAAGTTATATCTTACTCTGCTCAGTCATCTTATCCAAGGTATTTTTTCTTCTTTTTTCCTCACAGCAACAATAATTCCTCATGACTTCCTTATCAAGAACTGGAGAACTCAAAAATCATGTTAACTGTGCAGCATTCCCTGATTCAGTAAATCTATTACTATAAATATAAAATATACAAAGTCTATTCATATAAAAAAAAAAGTGGGAATTTTTGGATACTCTTCCATAATTGTTTTGAAAATATCTTTCATCTTGGAGTTGCGCAGCTGAGAGTATTCTTTCCACTTCTACCTTGGGTTCAAGTCTTCTAAGAAGTATTAGGATGGTTTTAATCCTCCCATTAAATATTCTAGTCTCATTGAAAGAGGTTATTTTTAAGAAATTAATAAAACAAATACCTAATATTTTTATTGTTACCGTCCTTTCTGCTGTTATTTTTTTTTCAGTCCTACTAAGGAGAAGGTGGGGGATTTCTGGGTAAAGATTCTGCTTTGTCTCTCTTTCTACTCTGAAGTACTTGGCTTGATGAACTAACTCACTTTTGTGTGTGTTCTCCCTTTTACTACAAGGACTGACATTTACCTACTGCTGGATTTTCTCTGTTTCTGTGCAAAGGAAGGATTTTTCCATATTCTTAAAGTCTGATGCAACTCCAAGACACTTCACATATTTGCATCTTCCTTAATTTCCAAAATTAAATGGCAAAGGTTAACTTTTATTTGGATCCAAGACAGGTGGAATCCATCCTGGAACTAAGAAGATTTGGATATTGAAATTAAAAAATTATTTCAATTCAGTAATATATGCCAATTAGCCTTTGGTGCAAGTATACAGTGAAAAAATATTATGGTAATCAATGTTATTTATTAAAGTAACAGGGATACACACTGAAGCACACTGTCCTCTCGTAAAATATAATGAGGGCACTGGTGGATGCATTAAATACAGAAGTAGTTTTTTTTAAAAAAAACCCCAACCAACAAATCAACCAACCAACTAATCAAATCACTTGGCATACTGTTTTTGAAGATTGGGTGATCTGGTTCTTTTATTTTTCTCCCAGTGTTGCACTGATTGGCACCAGATAACACTAACCAAAGGTTGTTTTTTGTTGCTTGTCCCCTCACCATGTAGAATTTGATAAACTGTACTGCTAAGGAATCTCACTGATTTATATTTCTTGATGTTTTTCTTTGGACTAGCAATACATTAAAGTCTATATAACATGGAAAATGACAAGGATTTTGGCTACAATAACTGACATACCCTAGAGACTTAGTTCCACTATGAGTAGGAATTCATGTGAATTTTGCACCTACTGTAGTGCCCTCCAATCCTATTTATTAAAAACCATAATACTGTACCTTGGTCTACTTATTCTACTCTTGGACACATCTAGCTCCTGAAAATTTATAATTTTCATATTTTTTGCAATTCTTTCAAGTGTTTGACACGTTTTCCAGTAATTTTTATTTTTCTCAGAGAATACTTTGACTGTACATTTTAAGTTTATGAAATTTTCTTCAGATTGGTTATCCATAAATATTTTATTTTCTTGTGTAGATTTTTTGCTTTATTTTGTGTGGGGTTTTTTTGCTGACAGCATTTTGAGAGCTGCACAATATAGAATAATGTTGAGAACTTTTTCTGAAATAATTAACAGTCTTTCTGAATACAAGCACTGAGACAAATAATGAAGATTTTCCTTCATCCTTTTGTATTTATTATCTAGTCTTATGAGGATTCTATACATCCTATTTAAAATCAGAAAATGTCTACTTTGTACTGAAGTAGGTGTACTATGTATATCTAAATAATGGATATTCAAAATATGAATTAAAACCTTTATTATTTCCTTAAATGTCATCATTTCCAACAATTCGTAATTCCAACAATTTTTACAGTTCTTACATGGGATCAGTTTCTCACAGCAGGTATTTTATAATTCTAGGTAAGCCACCTACATGTGTAAGCAGAGAAACACAGATACACACAATTTGTTTCATGTTAATTGCTTTGACCATTTTGAGCATTAACACTTCCCCTTTTAGCATATCTCATTGTATTATGGCAATGGAGAAGGTACGAGTGATAAAAATGGACCCTTATATCTGTCCAGAAAAGGTTAAAATACTACTGAAATTGTTCATGTTTCTTATAGATTAATTGTTTTACTTTTGGTTGCTTATTTTTTTCCATTACCTTTAAATCCATTATTAAAATGGAATTAGCCGTCTTTCTTAATTATAGTAGAAAGTAATAAAGAACACTCTCATACACACACATCTCAGAGAGCTAATGGAAAGAGAAATGAAGGAAATGAGAGCAGTCCTCATCAGCGTTAAAAGAAGTGAGAGTAGTCTCAGAAGGGCTTACCCACTCTGTTGATTTTAGATGGACAAACAGAAATTACCACAGGTCAATTGTAGCATGCCTATACAGGGAAACAGTGAGTGGTCTGGGCTTTTTAGAAGTAAAAACCATCATAAAACTGTCTGTGGTTGATTCCTATGGATAGCCTGTCCATGTTATTGAGTGTGTTTTTTCTACAACAGCCCTGGCATGGGGGCCCCTTTTAAACTCATTGTTTATCATATTTAACAAGAGCTACCAATCACAAAGTTATGATTTTCAACTGAATACAAAAGGACATAAGGAAGATTTGAATTAATATATGAAAACTTTCTTCTTCACCTTCATGGGTACAAAGCTGGTCTAGAAAGGTCTCAGTCTGTGATAGGTGCAAAGAAGAGCTCCCACTCCATTTAAGACATATTTCTTCCTCTCCAATGCTCCATAAAGTTTTCCCATTACACAAGACTAATATAACTGTGTTAAAAGACTTGGGTTTAAAGATATTTGGAGGAGAAAGGTGCAACCACTCCTCACTGAGTCAGTCCTAGAAGACTCAGTCGTGATGCCTGTTCAGGCAGCGTTAGGTTTCTCTAGAACTCCTGCTTCATGCTGCCAGTCAATGGTAAACTAACTCTTAAACTAATTGTGGTATTAAGGTACTAGTGCTAGCAATCCTACAGGTAGATGGCAATGTCTTGCTAAGAATGAAACTTCTTTCCATTCAGTTTAGGTTTAGCAGGTTTGAAATATGCATTACTGGCTTCTGCATCTCAAAGATCAGTGTATGAAGCTCTTTCCTTGCCTCTTCCTCATTTCCCAGAGCATTGCTCAGTGTAATGTCTTGCCATTTTCCCTCAATATTTTCTTTAGAACACAGCACTCCAGTGTTAGTTTGTTTTCACAAAATTAAATTGAATAACAACTAATAAATCATCATGGGCACTGGTCCAGTGCCCTGGTATATATTAGGAGACACTCTAGAATGAATTGTGCATATGATTTAACGCACACCTTTGATTTTTCAGGAAAGCAATCCAGCCAAAATCTTAAAATTTGAAGTAAAGAGCCAGACTTCTGTTGAAATATCTAGGCACAGCTTTCATATTTAAGATATATTTGAAAAACCATTTTACTTATGCCAACTTCTATTGATATCACAAGGGCAATCTTGTAAGGACTAACAACTTTTTCTGAAAGTTGTTAGTTCTTACAAGATTAAGCCAATGATATACAGTATGATGGGAAAATGGAACATGACTGCAAATGTGACATCTGAAAATTCTAATTCTTTTATAAATGAATGGACGTTTTCTACTTTGAAACCTCAACCTATTTTTTGCTTTCCTTTCAAATATTTCAAGCTCTAAGGGTAGCAGCAAAGTATCTCTTTACAACAGCATCAGGAAAGAGAATCAAAAACATGGACAAAATTAGTTTGGGGAAATTAGGGATGAAATACAGTTCTATGCAATGCAACATACCAGTTGTCATCTTTTTCTTAATCACTGACTTAAAACAATCTCCAGAACTAAATTTAGACATGCAATTTGTAAGCCAGATTTTCCAAAATACTGAGCGTATAACAGCTCCCATAAATTCTTGCAGAAGGTTGCTAAATTCTTGGTACTTGTAAGTATTAAAACCCATATGTCACTGTCTAAAAAAATTTTTGGAAACCTAGCTTCACACATCTTTTTTGAAAAATTTTATTCTCTTGCTGAATGCACCATGGGGTGATGCAGTCTTGATTTTATGCATTGCAAGGAATGAGTAATCAAATAATTGCTAAGTGAGAAGTGAATACAAATTTATATTTCAGGAGCACAACAGGCATCTACAACATAGAAAAACGCATTTTCTTCTCTCTTCCTGGAAAGAGCTCATTGAAATAGGGGCACTGAAAATACCATTATGAAGTTTTGAATTACGATTTGGTTTGGTTGTGTGTTGGTTTTTTTGGTGTGTATAAAACATGTTTAAACTTATACACGTATGGTGTTATGAATCACTTTGAAAAAGAGTGGTCATTTCTTATGGACACTTGGTTGTATTGTAAATGGTTTTGAATTAGGATATTCTGAGGCCTTAGTAATGGTCACTGGAAAGGTAACACCTTTTCCCCTCAGGCATATTTCAATTTGATCTTACATCTTCAAACATAATGGATTTCACTTTCCATACAAAAGAAAAAAAAAAAAAAGGTAGAGGAAACCTCACTATCCCATCTTGAAAGGCTTGGCAATGTCATCTGAATATATTTCTTTTTTCTATATAAATAAGTATTTTTCAAAATAAATAATGAGAAACTTAGCTTCTATCTTGGTCTATAGAGCTTAATGACTTTATAGCTATTTCTTTCAATATCTACAGTTTTTAGTTCAAATATTTTGTATTTTATTTCTATTTATTTCCATTTCTACTTTTTAAACTACAGCTCTGGGAAGGCAAGGAAAAATGCTTGACAGAAAAACCCCATTGCAGCTTCAAATTCACAATAGTTGTCACTGTATTCTAAAATTCTTAACAAATCCATGAAAAAAAATTCATGGGGAGAAATATAAACAAGTACAACTTTAACATTTTAAATGGGATGAAGAAAAATTCTATTACAGTTTGGAGTCTGGGATCTGTGCAGTAGATTCTGTTATTTCTAAGAATTTTACTGGCAAATCTTACCTGTGGTATCCTGGTAGCAATGAATCATTTCTGTATTTTCACATCTATTTCTAATGAGAACAGCAATCTTTTATGGCTATTTAAGGCCAGTAGATTTCTCCCAGAGTGATCCTATCCAAACATCCAGTGCTGTTGGTAATGGCTATTTCCTCTCACTACAGACTTAAAAGGCAGTTTCCTCAAGGACCACTACACAGGGTGACACAAAAATTTTTCCTCCTCCACTCCTTCCACGGGTACCCTGGGAGAATTTTCAAGTTCTCTTTAGCTTGTACTGTATTTTGAAATTTATGATTGATTTCAAATACAAAATTATTCAGAGCATATTTATATGAACACTTATATTCTGTCTGAATGCCTCCTCTACATTTGTATATGTAGGATTTGCCTCAACTGATGCAGGGAAAACATCTTAAAAACAGCATAGAGAATGTAATTGTTGAAAATTATAATAGCAGTTGAGTATCCTCATCACTGAGTTTCAAACTTGTTTAATTAATATTACTTAATGCAAAAAAACCCAGATAATATATGCCTTTTCAGTCTTGTTTGTTTCTTTGCCCTTTAACTGATTTGTGCTACATTTTAAAATTTTATATCCTTTCAGAAAATAGGCCCGAGTTTCTCTAAAATAGAGTTTCATTTTAATGATATTCCAGATGCCTGTTACACAACTTAATAAATGCAGGTTCATAACTTCCCACTCTTTTGTGAAAAGAAGCATTGAATTATGAGGGTATGAAAAATCTGTAAAGATGAGAATTTTCAGGAGTGTTTTGCTGATATAGAAAGCTAATACATTAGATGAATGGTGGCATGTGAAAAGAAGAAAAATGAGAGAAAAAAGAGGTGCTAAATGAATTCTTTCTGTAGAGTCTGATGACTGTAGTACATTGAAATGACGGAAATATTCATTTCTCATGAAAGTGTTTTAAACTGAGTGTCATGTCTTTAAACAGGAAAATAAAACTCAGTACTACTTAAGAAATTGGAAAAAAATATCTCTATTATAGCTAAAAATTTTACAGCCTGTTCTTGTTGTTTTTTCTTTACATCTATTTTTCTTGAAAACAAAGCACTGAAAGAGAAGAGGCAGTTTAGTTAACCATCTGGACTAAAGATATTCATTAAAATTATCTAGTCTTGCATTTAGTACATGCCAATAATTTTGAAAGCAGAAATGATGCAATAAGGTAACACGTAAAACTGGATTTTAAAAATATCTTTTTCACTCTTCTTTAGCCAAGTGTTTCATAGATATCTGAGTTGAAATGAATACATAAGTCTATGGAGATATGTCCCTCACTATTACTTATCAACACTAAAATGCAATCAAGGATCCTCTTTGGGAACTGCATTCCCATCAAAATGCTATTAAGCAATCAATTATTTAAAGCATGGCACATGACGTTGACATTGTTCATTATTTTATAAGAGTCATTAAGCTTTAGAGTAACGATTGCATCTAATTATATTCATCCTTGTTACCAGTGAACACTGCTTTCCCCTTAAGTTCTCTGAATTATGCAAACCAAACTACTTGTTGATACAGAACAAGACTTTTCAATTTGGTTCACAAACCATTTAGGTTCAAATGAATGAACATACAACTTGGGTATACCAGAGATGTGTAGTTATGCATTTATGTCTCTAAGGAAAAGTTTCAGAAGCAATTGAAATGATGAGAAATCTCTCAATTTCTGTGGTTTTGCATCCAATATTGCATGATATCTGTTCTGATAAGATTTTTTTTTTGTACTGTTATCACTTATCTTTACTTTCTACCTCGTAATTTTGATATTTCTCCAAAAATTGGATAGGCTCACAATATCAAATCTTGATCTCTCTTTAGCCAACAGTATGAGTTCAAGCCTTTATGTTGAACTTATTATTTGAGGACCAGAGAATAACTGGCCTAAAAAATACCAACCTTCTTTTTCAAAAAGACCTCAGATCAATAATTTTAAAACTTTAGTTCCTTGTACTTTCTCCCTTTATTAGCTATATTCCTGTTTATATAATTGCTATTATGCCTTTTTTCCCCCCTCATAACATTACATTAGGAGCCTAAAATCAATAATCAATCCTTTAAAGCCATCAAATCTCAAATTTCCAGGCTCTAGACCCCAGTCTGTCCAGTCTTCTGTCCTGACCTGCAAGTTTGGTTTGGTTTTTGGGGTTTTTTTTGGAAGCCAGATTACCACCAAAGCTGCTCCATAACTCCCCTCCTCAGCTAGGCAGGGGAGATAAAACACAAGGAAAAGTTCAAGAGCTGAGATAATAAGAGGGAGAGGTCACTCACATAACAATGTCACAGACAGAACAGACTTTGACTTCTATTAGTTAGAATCATAGACTATCCTGAGTTGGAAAATACCCACAAAGATCACCAAAGTCCAGCTCCTGGCCCTGCACAAGACAGCCCCAGGAATCCCACCATGGGCCTGAGATGTTGTGCAAATGTTTCTTCAGCTCTGGCAGGCTTGGTGCTGTGACCACTTCCCTGGGTACCCTTCACCTCCAGGGGAAGAACCCTCTCCTAATGTCCAACCTAAACCTTCCCTGACACAATGTCAGGCCAATCCCTTGGGTCCTGTCACTGATCACCACACAGAAGAGATCAGTGCCTGCCTCTCCTCTTCTCCTCACAAACTGGCCTTTGTGTCTGCAGAGATGTTGCTCTCATATATTCACACTCCTCAGACAGCTATAAGATGCATTGTTAAATGAAAATACTTCATCAACAAATGTGCCCAAGACCACCATCAAGCCATCCCTAATCAACTTTTTTCTTTATGGTGCTCTACTGTGGATTTTCTTTTACCTGAAAGTTTTATCACCTTATTTTGTTTATTGGCCAGGACTTATTTATATCAGCTCAAGCCTTCCTGTTTCTTAACAAGCCGTATACTTGTCCAGTATCATTTGGAGTCACCCAGAACTATAAAAAAATTACAACAATGAGCCTTATGTATTCTTAGCCAGCTCCTTTAAAGCACTTGGAATCAAGAGTTTCAAGGCCTCTGATGTGATTTATCTTCTCTCTAGGGATAAAATGGGAAACTGGATAAATATGAAAGCCAACCATGCAGGACCATCAAACACAGGTGGTAGGGGGAAAATAACAGCAACCTGCATTCTGTCTTATATGGGCCTCTGAATGACTGGTGGGTTTCTTTGCTGAGTAACCAAGAAAAACAAACCCACAGACAATTAGCTTAAGTTCACTAAAAATCGAAATGTATTTCCACCCAACTTTCCTTTTAGGAAGCACAGATTGAGAGACTTGTATTGAGAGCTGTATCATATACCAGTTGTTATTCCTGAGATGAAGACAGCAAGAGTGAAAGGAATAAAATACTCTTGAGTCATGAGGAAAATATAGAAGCAACACTGATTGCATTTTCAATAATCTGTGTAAATACATTAAATAAGACTTTTTGATTATATTTACAGAGTGAAATATAATGAAAAATAAATGGGAGGAAATCACAATCTATTTATAGAGAAGCCACAAGGAGAATAAAGGACTAACTTAATCATATACATAATTTAAAGCAAGTTATTCACTCAAGTGTCTCTTTCTATATAGTGCTGTTTCAGTTTTCCATGGCAGTTTAGACTAAACAGTCACATCTGTCTCTTCTTTTTTTAATATTAATAGTGAGGGAGCTCTTCTGGAGACACAGTGGCTGACCCAAGCACAAATTGTTTATGGCCATGTATGATGCAGGTGTCACATTGTGTTTGTAAACATTCCAGTAAAATCATAACGTATATGATGACAGACTGGGCTGTAGTAGCTGTTTGTATTTACTCTTTTTTAATACTTTAATCTCTGGAAGGTTTTAGGTTTATTAGGTTTTGACTGAGTTGTTATACACTACTTTTAATTATTAGTCAGAAAGGAAGCATAGCAGGAAGGTATAACTGGAATCAGTTTTTTATCTTCTTCTCTTAGTAATTCCTTAACTAGACCAATTCCGAGATAATTTCAACACTTCCTTGTTTTGAGTATAATCTGAAAAAGAATACTTTTTTTTTTTACACCTCACATCAACTCATCATATATATTCCATGCTCCCATTCGATAGCTTTTTTATTTTTAAAACAACCTTCCTAAGAAAAAATTTAAGTAACTAAGATCAAAACCAATACAAGTGGGCAAAAATAGGAACACCTCTGTTATCCAGTAAGGTTTGACTGCAATAGAGTTTTGATTTTTAAATCCAAGCCCATTTAGGAAGGTTCTTCAATTTTGTTCACATGTCCTCTAAGCTAAATTCTAGTACTCTAAGAATGAATGAATAAAGATATACTAATTAAACATTCTTCATGTGAATTTTTCACTCAGTTGAAGCATCATTCTTTAAATTCATTTTTGCAATCAGATTGAAAATTTTTCATGTTTAATTGCATTGCACCAGTCTGAATCTCTGTTCTGTTGTATAGAGAATGGTGCCAAACATACTGGCAGTGTTATCTGATAAATACATATTAATTTAAATAAATAACAGATGTTTTACTTCCCTCTGCTCACTGAGCAATTTGAGCAATCAACCTTTTTTACATGAAAATTACATTATGTGGAATTAAATTTCAATCTATAGTGCATCTTAATTCCAACTTTATTCGAAGGCTGATTCCAAGAGCAGCAAGAAATAAAAGAACATCCATAACCCCAACCTCCCACCACAAAAAAAAAAACAACAAAAAACCAAAAAACCAGAAAGCAAACCCAAACCAACTACAAATCTTTGCTAGCTACAATTTATAGATAATGCATTTTTTTCCTTAGGAAGTCACATACTCTAGATGTTTTAATGTCTTAGCAAACACTTATTTATGAGGTTCTCTGCAAGTCACACTGGTAGAAATTGGAACAAACCTATTTTTTCATTAAATATTCAATTTATTCTCACTCAGTTCTTTCAATGCCCAGTGTTCAAAGATTTAATGTAATTAAATATTTGTCAAGTTTTCATTTCCAAGTCTTTGAGTTAAATATGTGAGCTGAGACAGATAATGCACAGTTTGGATTAAAGATATTTTTAACCTGTCAGATAATACTATTTTAACCATCAAATCTAACAACTGTATACAGTTACACACTTAAAGCCAGTGCATACAAAAAATATATACAGATTTAATACACTTAGCATATATTTGAGAATTATTGTGCCTTTATGGATACTCTTTCAGGACATTTCTTATCCCTTTGGCATTCTGGCAATAAGACTTCATGGTCATCTCATGCTTTCAGTAGGTTTTTCATTACCAAATTCTGCCTGCCAGAATTTTACTTAACCTCAGACTTTTTTAAGCCTGGACATACATGTTTCTTTATATGAATGCTCATGGGCTGTGATCGGTAACCCTGCTTAATGCCAAAGTACCATTTATTTTGAAGATAGAGCAAGGTAATTTACTCTGCTTTTAAAACAAAGTTAACTGTCTGTCTTCATTGAAATCTTATCTTGTCGCAGTAAATTAAGCCAGCTTTTGCTCTGCAATAATTTTCTTTGCTAACACCTTGTCCTCAAGAAAGTCTTGTCTTTACTCCTCTGTGTCTGTTTTCTCTCCATCATTCAGGCCAAGATCAGCACCAGATGTTCATCAATGAACTTAAGCACTCAGAACCAGTAGCTTTTGGTATAGCAAATTATCTAGGAGGGTCTGTGCCTTCATCCTGCTTCATTATGTCAGGTTCTATAAATATTATCATAACAAACATATCCTAGCTCCCCAGATAAACTTACTGTTTAACAAGTTATTTTTGGTATCTCCAAATGTATCAATACCTAGTGACCTGCATACCTTATTCTAAGTAAATATCAAATTTACTTAGAATTTTTCAACAAAGTTGAAATGAATGTGTTCTGAGGAAAACGTTGATTCTCAAGAAAAAAGAAAGACAAATTTGACACAAAAAACAAACCAACCACCCCTCCCCCACTGCAGCAAGCAAGCAAACAAAATCAAACCAAAAAGCTCAAAGCAAAGGTGTCTGAAAAAAATATTTTAGTTTATCCAACTGTATTTAGGGTATTCATTTTGAGGAATTCCAAAATTAATCCATTCCTACTCTACTAAATAACAAATGCCTTGGTGCAATAGCATAAGAATCTTGCATCCATGGATAAAAAGGACAACTAGGTTAATGAACATACAATTTCCATGAAACTATGACCCATCTCAGAAAAATATTCGCATTGCTAGACTTTCAGACATTTGACTAGTAGAATGCAGTTGTTTTTCAACAAGGACAGAGGTCTCAAAGTCATCTAAACTATCATTTTAGTTCTGGTAAACTAAACTTGACAAGCAGACAACACTGAATCACAAAAGAGTATCACAAAAATTATCTAATACTTCCAGACTGTGAACATCTAAGTTCATTGGTGAAAGCAGTAGGACGCTAAATTTAAGTCTTTTATCAAAAAAAGCTTCTGAAAACATACTACTGAATCTGCATTTTCTGACTATGGCCTATCAGAAGGTTTTTCAGTCATTTGAATGTAAAATTTCAAACATAATTTATGCATCGGTTTTCTTTTGCTAAGTCAGTAGGGGAAGAAATTTTTCTCAATAAATTCCACATATTAAACTCCAAATGGCCTTAACAACCTGAATCATGTATTTCTGGTAAAGTCTGTAAAATGTTTAGAGCTATGGGGCTTTTTGACAGTTATGCAAACCACCAGATATTTATGACTGGAAAAAGTAACACATACAGCTGTAATACAGATTAGGTCACAGTAAATCACCTCATGCTGTCATTAACCTTTCAGTTCTCAACTGCCTAATGGCTGAGCTAGAATTTGTATATTTATATTTTTAGTGGGAAGATAAATTAAATGAAGATTATTAAATTTAGGTCTCATTTCTATCATCAATTTTGATAAGAATTATGGGCAAATTAAATGCCCCTATTTACAGAAGGGCTAAAATTTTCCTCCAAGTTTTTCTAGCTCCAACATTTTAAGTTTTTTTTATATTTGAAATAAAATTTCAACCTTACAGGCAACAGAGGTTGTCTTCCTTGAGCTGGCAAACTAGAAGTGTTTGACATGATATTTATGGTCTTATTGCTTCCAAACAGAACTCTTATCTTGAAGTTATTTCTTAGTTTAGCCACTTAACTGTGCTTGACAGAATTTCAGAGGTTTCCACATCTATTTTCGGATTCTGTTGCAAAAATAGAATATCTACTTATTTTTACAATTTTAAATACCATATAAACTAAATATATTCTGGAGAGAATTAAAAGTTAAATGTACAATATTAAATAATTGACCCAGCCATGAGACAGAGTAATCTGGGATTAAGCATTTCTATTACATATTGAAAGAAAATTTTATTTTGGTAAAGCTACCTACAATATCAAATAAAAGCATTGAAAAGCTCTGATGCAAGATTAACTTGCAAAAGCTTTGGTATAGCTTAGCTGAGAACGGAAAAAAACTCCTGAGGAAGCTTTTCAGGATTTCCTTTCCATTCAACCCTGGTGTCAAAGGTAGAGCTCCTTTTACAGAAATGCTTTTTTCATAATGTGAAAACATTCCAGTCACTACTGGACTTAGCTGATCTGTAAAATCTTCTGTGACAAGTTTTTTTTTGGGAGAATGTATTTAGGGGGCAGTGGGAGGCATAGGGTGGTACAAGACTATAACTAATAAAACTGAAGTCAAACACTTCATTATGAAAGTGACTTAAGCAATTCATAATAGAGACATAATGCTCAAGAAATTATTCCATTTTTTCATGCAAAAATAATTGCATTTAGCATAAGAAGAGGTTTGAAACCTGCCCCAAAATAAGATAGACTTTAATTTTCCTCAGCTAGCATGACAAGTAGGAACAAACCCAAACCTCCAGCCAGAAATAGTAAAAGCACAAGCTTAGCACTAAAAGTGACATCCAAAATCAAGACCCATTATTATAGCCTAGTCTACCCCCTTCCTTGCAGTCTGCTATCAAATTTGACACTTCATCCTAAGACTGAAAGAAGTACTCTGTCAACCTGACCTTATGACAAGGTGTGCTTCCATGAGTCAGCAGTTTTGAAAAACAGCAGCATCATCCTCATACTCACCAGCTCCAGCTGCAGTTAATCCACGGCAGCTGCAGTTAATCCATGCAGCCAATCCATGACAGATTACCGTCAGTTTTATCCACTGAAGTTATGCTTCGAGATCCCCTTGGAAGAAATGTCATAGTAGATGAACTTCATTTGCCTATGGAGTGTATTTATTCCTTGATGATCAATCAACAGATCAAATATAAAATCATTTCAAGGACTTCCCATGAGGAATAAATCTGGTGCAACTTTTGTAATTGGGATCTTTCCAGAAAATTAAGATGGCAGCCTCAGTCTTCCCTACTTTTATTTGATTAGTTTTACCGCATGGGAGATTTAATAAATCTTTTTTTCTAGAGTCTCAAGAACTGCAAGCCATGTGTTATCATCTCTGTAGCTTTGAAAATGCAGAAATAGAAAAAGATTAGCTACTTGTGTAGGCTTTGCATTTCATACAACACCAGATGATATGAATTTCCTTGTGATTATGGGACAGCCTCAAAATTCTATGTATACCAAAAAGATGACACTTTGTATGGACAACATATACAGCATTATTATTGCTAATAATGTGATACGAACCAGATCTACATGAGAAATATCAGATGCCTCAGTTTTCTAGTAATAAATTTCATGTAAATTTTCTGAATGGAGACCCTTTCATATAACTACCTGTCTAGACTTCTTCCTGTTTTATGAAAGTTTATGACATAAATGTCCCTAGGGTGAGCACATATTTTTCTCTCTAGATCGATGATTCTGAGCTAATTCATCCATCTCTGCAGTATATTATCTGAAGTGCGCAGCTGCCACAAGACTTTATCATCTGTTTTTCCTCATCACAGCTGCAAAGTTGTAGTACTTTCTTTCTTCTTTAAGGTTTGCTTAAATCCCATATTTTTGTTCTTTTTTACCTTACTTCAGTTATGTTTGGTTTGTGATTTTTATTAGAGGCTTAAGTAAAAATATTTCTATAATGGAATTTCTGCAGAATATGAATTCAAATTATTTATTCTTGTTATGGTAATACAGTCAATCAGCATAAAATAGGCTAGATTATGTATAGATTGTGACAGTTGTGTGCAGATTATTCTTTTCTATAAACAATTTTAGATAAATTTGGAATATGGTAGATCAAAGGCATGCCACTACAATGACATTAAGAAAAAAATGTCAAAGAATTTTGGTCAGAAAATTCCTGTGTAACACCAACTGACTTATAATGTATGACAAAAGTTCACTCTATAGGTAAATGAAAAAGAGATTTTCAGCTGCTCTTTGGAAAAGATTTTGCTTTCAGTGTTTGAGGTACCTTTTAGAAACAGGATTCATCTTGTCCTATGTCTCCAAGATTGTGTGTGTATTCTTTAAAAAGTAAGATACAAACTTATATATGCAAAAGTATCAGTACTGATATATAGAAATGCCTCACCAAATAGACTATTATCTATATTTGGAAACTTGTCTATGTTACAGGTATACAAACAGTAATTGAAAAGCACATGTATAAAATCAAGTCAATATTGTGTTTCTCTACAATGTGAGGGAATTTCACACTTCCCTGGGAACTGCTGGGTCCATGAAAGAGTGCAAAGTGTCTAGAAAAGTGTACTGCTTAGATTCAGTGGCATGCGTTTTCAACAATCAGAACTATGAATATGAGGTAAAATGTTTTTCTTTTCTTACCAGGATCTAATTTCTATTAATTCCTGCTATGATCAGGCCCTCCTGGGACATTGAAGAGCAAAGGTCAATCACAGCTGATGTTTCTGTGACTCATTCAAAAGAGGTCTGTCATGTGGGTAGCTCATGGCATGTTGTGTCCATTCTTTCTTAAGGGTATCTGACATTATGCTGAATTATGGTCAAAAGTATAAATAAATTTGGTGACTTGTAAACCAACAATTCTTTTGAAAGTTGTTGTTTTTGCTGACTCATTTGTTCCAGGGAAGGAAGGGAAAAGGACTGGAAATTATTTGGGACATTTCTAGTTCTTTCGGCTGATTCCCAGAGATGCAACTGAATTATTAAGTAATATAAAGTAACAAAGTCTTCCAAGAAGTTAAGATGGATGTGCATACTTGTCAGGTCTATTTTTTTTTTTAAGTTGGGAGACAAAATTGATTGCTAAAACCAAAAGATCCAATTCAAAGTAACACAAACCAGGATAACAAATCTCCAGGATATTACAGAGACAGTCTGAGAGCAACTATAAAATGTGAAAATATCTTAGATGTGATTCAAAACAAACCATTTAAAGTCACCAAAACCACTCTAGAATGTTCATAAAATTCACAATGCAAGACAAGAACTGTAAGTACAATGATTCTTTGCAGAGGTCCTGAAGGAATCTCTGATTCATATAAAAGGTGAAAAATGAAGCTCTTGTATTACTGAAGGACATGGAACATTCAGGTTCTCTGCTGATTTGTTTTCTACTATCTATATAACATTATAGAAATTTCAAAAGAGAATAAAAAATCTGAGGAAAAAATAGGAATTGCATAAGAAAATCAACATAACTTTCAAGGATACTGCTAGAAATTAAAATCATATTAATCATTAAAATATTGGTTTTAAAGGAAAACTGTAATAATTACAGTGAAAAACTACAAAAGAGCAAAAGTCTATGAATCCATAGGAATAACATTCAAATGGTTACATAGGAATATTTGTATTAGTTGATAACATTGGATGGGAAACAAATGTCGTTGAGCCATACACTAAGTATGTGCTTAAAATATTGCTTATAGAAGGAATAATTGACATTACAGGAATTTCTGAACAAATGTGTCTGTAGTTCTATACCTTCTAGAGTTTTAAATAATTGAAATGAAGAGGCAGTGTGAGTAGGTTCTATCCTCTATCACAATAAGGCAAGTCCTGAAATATTTTGGTTTCTGCCTTGTAATAAGACCAAATCATGGACTATGTACAAGTTCCATTTTTTCCTAAACCTTACATGTTTGTTTTTACACATAATCCAAGTCTAAATGGGGAAACCATTGACAAACCCAGGATGACAATTTTTAATTTAGTCCTCAATACAGCTGATATTTGGAAACATATTTGGAAACCAGAAGCAATATTTAGGTACAGCTATCTCATACTAAGTCAGAGTGGCAGACTTCTTTATGTCTTAATAGCATTTTTATGTAGTTTTGCATTCAGCATACTCTCAGTGGATTAGCTTACACATTTCTAGTCATATTTTTCATTGTAAATCTCTTTACACTGTCAGGTAACATTACGCAGTGTGTGCTTTCTGCAAAATGTATGTGCTCCACAATGCTATATTCCTCTTCTGAGGTTCATTGTTTATGTAAAACCAGCTGACAGGATCCATTGTCATTTTATTATTGATGTGTTATTTTCTTTGTGTTTTATTCAGGGAGATTTTTTTTGATAAATTTTAAAAGCATTTTTCAAAGTATATAATGAAATGTTTGCTCTATGTTATTACCTAAAAAATTGCTAAAATGGTTGGGGTTGTTTTGTAAATTGAAAGTAATGACATGGTGTCTTGGATTTCCAGCTAATGCATTGGAAAAATGTATTGTTAAAATATTAATCTAAAAGGAAAACTTAAGATGTAATACTTCAGGGAAGCTTCAGTTGAAGCTGAAAAAAGCTTTGCAAGTGTAATGTAGGCAAGATGTGAGCTGGTTTAAAAGTGACTTCAAGACAACATTAGAATAAGGAAAGAAAGAGAAGTGAACATCCAGGTCATTAATTCAAACTCAGTATAATTTCATCAACTTTATTAGAATTCTAGGATTTTGTCAAATTTAGGCTTTACTTCATTCAAAATTTTAGGAATATTTGTTTCTAACAAAGAATCTTGCTTATATTTTACTTTAATAAGAAAACAGAAGAACTGAATAAATGTTTATTCTACCATACACAAAGGAGTTGACAACCATGGACAACTTCACTGAGTTTTTTTATTTTGCCTCCATCAAGTTAAACTAATAACAGAAATACAGGACCTGAACTTTGAAAATATGTTTTTTTTGAATCCTAGTGTTGTGTCCTCATAGGATCTAAAGCAATAACTCATTTTTTACTTACAGATTCATCAGTCATTTCCCTGAGGTGCAGTCTTTAGTAGTTCACAAACTCCTAGGGGATTTTCAAAGACATTTTGCATTGTGTACGATGACTCATGTATTTCTAGTTCAACAAATTGAATCAATCCATCACTATATCTAGAATGGCAGTATATTATATATTATACATTCATTTCATACCCTGAAAAATCAGCTTCTTGTTTCCGATATTCCCATTTTCTGTGGTGTTAAGCAAATATTTCACTCCGTGTAGCATTAAGACAGCTTTTGGGATACAAAACAATATTTTGAGCTACAAAACAATAAATTAGAATGTATATATATACACATACAAAAAATGTATTTTATCATAATGTTCTTTTACACACAGTATTCCTCATTTGTCTTCTTACTCATTCCCTCACTTTTCCTATACCCCATGCTATGAAGCAATGCTTTTCTTCTTGGCTTTGCCTTAATAGTTTCAACAGCCTTTCCTGTCGTGCTTGGAGCTCATAGATTTTACTAGCAGATTGGTAGCTGGGTGGCTTTGTGGAAGCATTTTTTATTCATTTCTGATTGCAAGCATTGTGATTTTGAGTGAGGTTGCAAGCTTGGCGGAGAAAAGTACACAGAGATTCTTGAAAACATTCAAACTGTTTTGAAAAGCTCCACTTCAGTGTAGTTATAATCTTTAATCCCAGTGAATGCTACAATTCCCCCAAGGATTTGACTACAGATAGCACACACTGTATGCTGCAGATATTTGGAGTGATGTGTGCACTGTCCAAAGTCAGTTGCTGATTGCCTCTCCAAATGTTGCCAAGCAGAATTCCTGAAGACTGAATTCAGCCCTTCATTTACTTTTCCTCAGTACTGATTTTCCAAAAGGCTGTAAAAACCAAATAATCTCTGATACTTCCAAATTTTCATCAAATTTCTTTGAAATTGTCAAGTGATTTATAGGTCTTGCAGATGTACACTTGGACTACTTACAGTCACCTTCCTTTTAAAGGGTGAAGGAGGAGGGGAAAACCACCCAAAATTTGAGCTAAATTATATTTTTATAAATGTATATATTACATATTTTTATAACTAAAGGTTAATGTAAATATCAAAGATCTGATGGCAGAGTATGAAAATATTCTGATGCATTTGTTTTTTAAAAAATTCCCATAGAAAAATAAATTTCTTTTTAAGACAGATATCCTAAAACATTCTTCACTTGAGAAAAAATATAGTTCTCGAGTTAATCTAAGTTAGGGAATTGAAGTAATTACATTTTTAATTTAATAAGTTCTTTTATTTGAAGAAAATATCTGCCTCAATAGCTCAAAAATAAGTTATTTATTAGCACTATCTTTTACATCCTTAAAGTATTTTGAAGACCTTGAAATAGCTTAGAAGGTCAGTTTGGGAAACACTCTAGAAACCTAGCAGATGAGTGGATTGGGCCAAGGACCAGAGAGTAACAACCCTGCAACAGAATAATATTAAGCTGTAGTCACATTGGCGGTATTTGATTGTCAATAGAACCAGGGGTCATAGGCAACACAGGGTAGAACATAAATGTTTAGTTTTATAGAATGTTTGAAAAGATAAGATTTAACTGCCTTTGCAAAGACTAGTGTGAAGCTCTTATAAAGGGTGGGAATCAGCATGATAATATTTCTCAGAAATATTGCCTCATCAGAGGCAATGATGAAAAGGAACAAATGTAGTTTACAACACAGTTATCATTACTTATCCTTGTCTGATATCAGGATTCCAATATTAGATATGTGAAAAATAAATATTGTGAATATAAAAATAGTTTTGGCTGAAATCAGGACATCTTCAAATTTTTACCATAGAGGATACTAGTTGGTTTGACTCTTAAATACCTTTTCTAGGGTCAAAGATCATTCAAGTCTTCAATCATTCTTTCTCTCATATAATCCTCAATAATATGATATATAAAAACAAGACATATAATTAAGATTATGTCATTAAGATTGTAATTTAATTATGTCATTATGTCATTTAAGATTATGTTATTTAATTTGGTTTTTATAAGGGCTACTGTCAAAATAATAGAATAAATTCTAATTAGTCAAATGTGTTAAGATCACCTCCAAGAGAATAAATTACAAAATCCAAGAAAAGTTATTGTTGGAAGGGATCATAATTTTCCACTTTTCTATATTAATAAATACAGACTTGGGAAACAAGTAAAAAAAAATTAGAATTAAAATATTTGATTTGAGAGCCATACAATACAATCAATTCATAAGTAAAATTGAGCATGAGAGATAGAAAGCTTGAAGAAAATTCAGTGAATAAGTAGTCAGTTGTTTAAAATTATAACATTCAAGCTTGGAAAATATGGACTGCACCTTGATTGCAGAGTATAACAAATGAAGTGAGCTTTATTTTATTCATAACAAAAATATTTCCAAATTATGAAAAAGTAAATCCAT
This sequence comes from Zonotrichia albicollis, assembly GCF_047830755.1. Lineage (NCBI taxonomy): Eukaryota > Metazoa > Chordata > Aves > Passeriformes > Passerellidae > Zonotrichia > Zonotrichia albicollis. The sequence continues at coordinate 43,855,810 of NC_133822.1, forward strand.
TATATGTGACTAACACTTGTTTACATTAAAGTATTAAAGTGCAGATCTGAATAAACAGGTCTGCTTAAGAATGGAAACTGTTTACCTATAATATAGTTTTGGCATTATGTATGCTTTTTTACTATTATTCTTTTGCACAGAGACAAGTTTTATACTGCATCAAATATCAACATGTTGCAAACTGAGGGAAAGGGGGTTAAATTAAAAGAAAAAATCAAGGTCTGGCCGTAATTATTTTTTTTAAGGACAGGTCTCACTGTATTTCTTGCCTTAGTGTAAGATTAAAAACCATGATTTCTTTTTGGTCTTTTTCATTTCACTGCCTCCCCCATACACTATTTTCACACACACTTTCAGACCCTAATGCTGCCAACACAAGTCTGCCTACAATGAGCTTGTTTTTCTTAGTTGCCTTTTTGGTACCTTTTGGAAGCGGTACTTTTGCCATGCTTAAAAGCCTCTTGTCGCGGTTTAGGGGTGCCATTCCCCGTTTCAGTGTTCCCATTGAAGCACTCCAAATCATGCACTGCTCTACCACTCCCTGTCCCACTGCAGAGGAGAACTGGAGGCACAAAAGGGAAATATCACAGGTGGAGAGAAGAATTATTCACTGGAAAAAGGAGTGGGATAAGAAAGCCAACAGTAGCAGCAACCATGTCAGTGGCGGAGGGAACTGCTCTTTGCTGACTGCTCCCTCCACCTTGCTCACTGACTGGGAGAGAGCCCTTCCCCCTGTCCTTGGAAAAGCATATGAGGGACTGTGGAATATCCTCCAGGATGGCCATTCCCCATCCTGACTGGAACCAGGACACCTGTGAATTACGAAATTATACCTAGGAGTTTTATCCAAAACAACCAATCAAATGGATAATTAGTGATTATTTAAATTACAACTGGCCTGGAAAAGAATAAATTTACAAGAAGCACAGTACACCACAAAGGTTTATTTATTACCACACGAATTTCCAACACAAAAAAACACAGACAATTGCCATGTCTATGGAGCCCTTGTAGTATTCCTGTACATTTAGTTACAGCAATCTCTGAGGTCAGGCCATAAAGGATGACCATCAGAAGGTATCATGAAAGAATATAAAATTTCACACCTTAAATACATCAGATATTTGGCTTTGTAACAATTTAAGCTGACAGCACCCCAGATACAGCTCACCCTTGTATTGCCCCACCACCTCCTGCTCTAGTTAATTAGGAACATTTGTTCACAGATAATGATGGAAGACTGACAAATATTAAGCAACAGACACCTTGTACATGTTTAAAAAATACACAGCTGTTCATTAGTCCTAGCACATCTTTTCAGCTAGGGAAAGTGCATGTCAAAAGAAAAAGGTTTCAAAACATAGTGAAATAATACTGTCAAACTTACTAAATGAGACTGTCTTTCTGTTATAGCAGAGACATAATGAAGTTTAAGTCAGCACTTCAGTTCTAAACTCTCCTCTCCTAGGGAGTTGCCATTCAACAATGTGAAACAGGAGTCAAAGATGGGTTAAAGCACATCATTCTTTCAATCCAACAGGCACTTTTTAGCACTGGGATTTTTTTTTTTAATTTTGTTCAGCTTTTTGAATTGAATTGAATTTCAAGTTCACATCCTAAAAGTGTAAAAATTTTCTCATCTAGATTTATGTTTAACACTTTGACATTCAAAAATATTTTTTCTTTGAAAGTACTTATGTGAAACTCTTTTAGTGCTCAAAATAAATAAATGTAGATATTAACTAGTGAATTTCTCTGGTTTTATATCCTTTTATTATAATTATTTTAGGTAGGGAGGCAAGTTTAGCATGACCTAACTATCAATCATTTCTCCGTGCAGAAAATGTAATGTTCTAACGTCAACACAATTATATGTATGCCTCATTAAAATGAGGATTAAATGGAGTATATGATAGTTCTCATTTCCACATAATTCCCACTTGAATATATGATTTCATGCTTATTTACAATCTACAGGCAAGAGAGCATGTAGAAATGAGAAACCAAACTTATTGTTCATTCCCAGCTGATCATCCCAAAGCTCATTATTACCTCTCAAACCAGACATTGTGTAAGGAATAGTTTTCTAGCTTAGTCCTTTGATTATGGATACTTTCCTTGTTTTTCTATTCCCTTTGTTAAATAGTGAGAACAGAAGATCTCTTTACTCTGGTGCCTCATTTAAGAAGGGCACAAAGAAAAGTAAGTAGAAGAGTGGTACAAAGGAAGTCAGACTTCAGGCAAGTATTTACTCTTGAAAATAAGGATGGGAAAAGGAGGAAAATTATGATCAGGCAATATTTGAATCTAGGCACTCCCAGATTTCCTGCCAGTGTATTTAGTGCCAGCAATAGTTGCTGGTCTTTGCCACATCCCAGGGAGAAGGTAGTTCCTGTAACATGTGTGTAGAGGGGAAATGTACAGAACTTAGTGGCTGCCTGGAGAATTGAGTAGAGGTACACGTGCAGTGCCCACCACATCTGCTTGTCAGAGCAGAGGTAATGTGAGCACACAGACGTAATCCAGAGCTGCAGAATGGACAGCTGTGCAGAAGTGTCAAGGAAATAATTTTATCTACAGCACATCCTCATAGCCTGAAGGCATGATCTAAAATACAAAATTAATTCATGTTAATGTACTTTTTATAGTGTCATCCTTCAGGCACTATAAACCCAGGAGGAATGGAACTTTGGTATTGTCCTGGGTTGACTATATGATGCTTTTATCCCCAATCGTCTCATTCTGTTTATGTTGAATAATAATAAGTTTTGTACCTTTAAGAGTGTTCCAGAGAGTGAAGGGGGAGAGAGAAGAAGCGCGCAGTTTGTTTTTCAGACACTGCACTCACTCACTCCTCCACATTCCTGCTCCTGACTGTGTTGTCTGCGGACAGACAGCGGGACAGAGAGCTCTTCTTTTGCTTTTTAGTTAGTGTTAGCTAGCTGAGGCAAATAAGTTCCCTGGACTGGTTTTTTTTTTTTTTTCCTTTTTCTTTGGACCTCTTGGAACTGCTCTGGACTGAACACCCAGGAGAGCACCGGCAGCTGCAGCTGTGGCCCACCGGGCCGGCCCTGGCCTGCGACAATTCCAGCACTGAGAGACTGATCAGAGACTGAGTGAGCTGCTGCTTGAACCCGGGGTTTTTCTCAGTTTGTCATCTCTTTTAGAGTGGCAAGGGGTCTCATTGTTTTGATACTGTTTTGGTCTTATTGTTTAATAAACAGGGGGTTTTTTTCCACCTTTCTCCAAGGAGGTATTTTTCTTTCCTCCCGGACCAGTTGGGGGGAGGGGCCGATTGGATCTGCTTTTCCCACCGGAGCTCCTTTGGGGGGATTCTTCCCCAAATTTGCTCTAAACCTGGACAGGTATACTGGGAAGAAGAATATGAAAAATGAGAAAAACAACAAGACCAACAATAAAGAGAAAAAAGAAATTTGGGGGAATTATCTAATAAGTCAGGAGCTCCACAGGCAATCATAAAAGATTCTGCTTTTTTATTATAAAAGTTAATATATGCAAATATGTTAAACATTAGTAATCTATCTGTTCAAGTTACATTAGTAATAAATCTGTTCAAGTTTCTGCATCATAACCTCAGGGATGGGTTATTTTGAAATGCCTCTTTCTATGGTAAGTGATTAAAATGTTCAGCAAAATCAAAATGAAACCAAGTCAAAGAAAGGGACACCCCATCTTTTATAATACAGTATTAATATTAGATACAATGGTAAAATGAAGGTCAACATCAGGTTTTTATGAATCATACTGGTTCAGTTTTATGAGAAAAATAACCTTTGAACTCCAGGTTTCCAGATGTTAGTATTTGCTGTGTAATCGTCAAACCAGATCCATAATTGTAACACATACAGAGAGCTGGCAAGCCTCTGTAATCAAGCATATCATATTATTTTTTAACTATGTCATCATATCTAGGGTGTGGCATATATATGTGGACAGAGTTTTTCATAAATTATTACAGCTCAATAGTCTCCAAAGGGATATATGAGAACTTAAACTAATTTTCTTGAAATAGTGTATTTAATTTCTTTTACTTTGGTTAGTCTCCTGATAAAAAAAATTCCCTGAGAGATTTTAGGAAAAAACCAATAAGCAAAGAAAAATTTAGTGTTATACTGATTTAGTGAAATGTATTTAAAATAGTTGCCTATCCCATGCTTCAGTGCCTCACCTTTACACATAAATGCACAGTAACACAATAAAAATGTATAGGACGTAAGGTTAAATCAAAAATGTCATTCTCTCGTTTCCCAATTTGTGTAGACTTGTGATGCCTAAGAATTTGATATCCAGAAAGCCTTTTGGGGTGCAAAGGAATAGTGCATGATAATTCAGGTGTTTTCTCAGTGTAGACACTTCCACATTTGGTAAGAAATAAATGCCTAGATCTTTTTTACTGATCACAGCTGCATATGCAGAAGCTCTTTTCATTCAACTCTGTGTTTAAATGGCAATCTCTGTGGAACAGCAAACAGGACAAAATTCACCATGGGCAGAGCTCAGAGGATGTGGAGGTGAAACCAGCAGCACATCTTACTGTATCCTGGAAAATATATGGAAATATAATTATATCTTTTTCAGGAGTCTCACAAAACCACAACGTCCTTCTTTAAACCATGAAAAGCAGAGTGCTTCAGATTGTTTTATACTATGACTGAGTCTCCAGTGCTCCATGCAGCCGTACAGAGAATAAAAAATCACAAATAGAGGGGAGCTGGAAGCCATGGCTGTGCTGTAGCAACACAGCATTGTCACAAAATTCCTTTTTTAATTAACATCATTAATAAACATCCTTTTATATTATTCTGATTTGTTGATTTTCAATTTTTTAACACAATATGGCAGCTTAGAGACAAGAATACTATTGAAATAGCCATTAAGCTAGCACAAGAAAATTTATTACCTGTCTCCAAATTATTAGTAGTCTAATTGTAAAGTGATGATAAATAAACACATACAGATAGAGAGATGTGTTAGTACTGGTTGGATTCTGACCTTCTTCTCCTGGTAGCTAAAAACACAAAGGAAAGGTCTTCTGCCATCTCAGCTATGAAGATGTGCAAGAAATTAAGTCATTTGGAGCTATATCTGGGAATTTATTTCTCAAATATAAAGGATCATTTCTAATTTCTCTTCCTTCCTCAAGTCTATATGTGACAAAAATAAGATTTCCATGAAGAATAGACTTAGAGGAGATTGTCATAAAACTAAAGAGACATTCAAGGTTGATAGAACAAATAGCTGTTTCCCCAATCCTTTCTCATGTCTTTCCACAAAATTAATGTAATAATTAATACTATTTCTTTTTTGCTTTTCTCTCCCTTTGAAAGGCATGTTTGTTTTCCTATTTCTTCAAAGACCAATGATTAAAAGTCAATGTTTTTAAAGGAAAAATTAGTATAAATCAGCCAACACTTGCAATTAATACCTAAAGTTTGATAAAAAAGTATTTCAACATAATGTTTATATGACCTTACAGATCTCAGTAAATAGTTCCTTTTGAGCTACTAGGAAAACAATCTGATTTCTTTTCCTGCAGGGTTCATATGAATCGAAATTTGCCTTTCTTCAATGTATTTTCTTTACTCTTTTTCAGACGTGTGTAATATTAAAAACAATTTTTAAAAAAGATGGAGCAGAACTCACTGAAGCTAATGAAAGGTAAGATAGATTCATGGGCAATATTAAAAGTTCATGCTTACCCCAAGCTACAGTTTTGAACACAGTTTATCGAAACTCTGTAAATGAATACAGTTCTGTGTAAATATTTTTGAAGAGGAGATTGAATTATGAAAAATACATAGTGCTCACTGTTCAGTCAAATTGTAAAATTAATATCAGAGCTGCTGAGGAATAATTTCAGTTCATAAGATTGTCATAAGAAAATCAAATATCTGCCTGTTGCAAATGTGTACTAAGAAAAAGAGAGCCTCCTGTGGCTGATGTTACAACTTACTAAGAATATCTTCAATTTTTGGTCACATTTGAAAAAAGAGACGATAAATTGTCAGTCTAAATGTTACCTGTTGCCATCATAGTTTGTAGATTTTTAACAGACCTTTATATGTGGTCTACAATGTACATGGTGTTATTAATAATTGTCTTAGAATTCTAAATACATTTAAATGTTATCTGAAGTTTGTTACAGGAAGCCTTCCCCCAGTTTTGGAAAAAACCTAAAGAGATGAAAATGATTATTTGAAGTCCATACTTGTAAGGAATTATTTTCTTGTTTTTGACATTTACTGAAATCTTGTTCAATATACATCTGTTTTCCCCTAAAATTGCCCAGAAACAGTTTTCTGGTTTGGTTTGAGTTAAGCTTCCTTTGCATTCATTCATTTAATTTAGTATAATGTTCACTTAGATGTCTATGAAAATTTAATAAAAGAGTAAATTAAAGAAAAAAAAACTTCCTTATAAGAACATAGAAAATTTTAATAGAAAAATCTACCATGAAGAGCAGATTAATTAATTCCGCAGTTCTGGCTTGAAATATAAATTGGGAAAAATTGTTTGAAGTGCTTTTTTGCATGACAGTACCAAGACTGTACTTAAAACTCTTTCCTACTTCATAGAGCTACTATTCAAGAAAAAAAGAATTTTTTTTTTCATTCTTTCCTGAAATGGTAAAATGGATGATATATATATTCAGAATTCACATACACATGATTTTCCATAATTGTTATTGTATAAGTTATTGTATAACTTATTCTTAGTTTGAACTACACCCTTAACAACTGGAAAGAATTTTTTTATTCTTTAGTCCATGGTTGGGTTCCTTTGTATTTCACACTATTAATCATAAAGAAAACATACAAAAATTGTTTCTCTAATACACAGAAATAAAGTATTTACCCAGCAGGATGTATCAGAGCAGATATTCTCCCAGAGTTCTGCAATCTAATTCTAACCCTTTCAGACATCTAATTTTATTGCAATTAGCATCCTTTTTGATGATTTCTTTTCAATCTATTCAGATACTATAAAAACTGTAAAGTGATCCAAATTATATCCTCTAATCTAAATGGAGTTTGGATTTAAACTTCAAGAAGCAGCTTGGCATAGCTGATCTTCTCCTAACAGGCAATTCAATATAATTCTGAAATGTTTGTTTAGAAAGGCAATGACTGAAATACATGTTATACAACAAAAAAGCATTTCAGTTAATCTTAGTATCCCAAATTACTGCTTTCATGTTGCAAAATATAAAGCAATCCCAATTAAAGCCTAATTTCTTCAATCACTTTATTTCATTTTTCTAAGTATGGTAAAATTGCAATACCCAATCTGTACTCTATACAGTACCACACTTTTTCTCCCTCTTACCTGCATCCTTACCCACCTCATAGTTTCAATGTCATCAGTAGTCAATCATGTTGCATATATTTTGTGGTGCTTCTGACAGCACTTCTTTCCCTGTAGGAGGTTCTTGCTGTTCTTCAGGCATCTCACAAGCACACAGCCCTGAGAGTGGCCCTGAGAGTCTGATGCATGAACCCATTTCAGGACTTTTCATAATAAGACTTCTTTCAGATGCTAGATCTTTCAAAATGTCTAATTCTTGTTTTTAAAATTAACTTTGGGGATTTTTGCAGATGGTGCTTGATGTAGGGTACCCATATAGCTGCTCCATCCCGGTCTCCCAGAAGGTTCTGGGAGAGGTGGATGGGCACAGCTGCCAATGAAATCAGCCCGTGAGGATAACCTGACACAGCTTTTCAGCAGTTTCAGCTATTTTCCCCCTGTTACTTGACAGTCCATAATCTATACCAAGACTCACCACACTTTTTGCATTGTCCTCTCTGCCACTGCACAGTGTACTCAGGCACTCCCTTCTTAATGCTCCTGTGAAAGCAGGGCAGATGAGAAGCATTCAAAGGAGATCTCTCACTTTCTGCTAATTACAAAGAGAACCTGAGAGGTTTATGCCAGGTGCAGCTGTCCGTGATATATAGATACTTTCAACTAAATGAGTAATCCACTTTCAATGTGATTAGCTCATTTAAGGTGATGGTATGGAAGCAATAATAGAAGCAGGCATATACATGTATAAGAGGAATTCAAGCAGAGTTTGCATATTTTAAATTCTATTCTGAATTCCAAGGTTATTTTTAAATTGTAGTAAGGCAACCAGATCAAGTACTGTAACTAGATGAAGTCATGCTGTGCTCAGCAGTATTCCTAGTTTTTTATTTGTTAAGTTGAAATTGAAAGATGCCAGTGGAAACTACAGCCACTTCTCTAAAGCAGCAACCATAAAGAATGCTGTGAAGTCTGACAAATAAATACATCTCAGCACAGAGAACCTATGGTTTTGTTACCAGCATTTTAATTAGAAGCTTTTCTTGTGATATTGGCAGTAAAGACCATGTCAATAGTGGAAACTAATCCTATGCACAGTTTACTTCGTGTTTGCCTTTTTTCTTGAAAGCTGGAGAAAGAGAATTAAAATGTTAATACTGTCAATAGTTCAACTAGCAAATTAAGAAGAAGGAATGGCAACCATTTTTCCTTTTCTGACGTCTTTCTCTCACACTGTACATATAAAAATAATGCCAGCTGCTGCTTAAATTAAATGGAAACATGAAAATATATTTTAATTAAAACTGCTTTCCAATATATGTCATTCTTTCTATGTGGCAATGAACTCAGCTTGTGAAACTGTTCCAGGGTAGAACTCTGAAAGTTTTGAGGCAGGGAAGTCAGCTAACAAGAACCATCTCAGCATCACCAATCCCTGAGGAGTGTAGGATACCCAGGAACAACAAGGTAAAAGAGGCAAAGGTCAGTCAATAAGGAATAGATCACCACTATATTTTGAGGAAGTTAAACCTTGTTTCCTTGCTCTATGAAGCTGTGCAGAACAGGACATATGACAGTCTACCTTGCCACACCCAGGGCTGTGCTGGAAGGTGCATGTGGACTGCACAATATCTTTTGGACAGTCAGTGAAATCATGCAAAGATAAAGTAAGCATTTTCAAGGTTATAGTACTATATGCTTACCCAAGGGAATCCTTCTCAGGGAAAGAGAGGTCATTCAATATGATCTATTTATTCCAAAACCTGTAGTATAATTATTATTTCAGCTGAATTTCTTTTTCCAGGCTTAGGTAGGAGTGTTGAAAACTCCACTGGGGAATGTGAATATCTGTATCATACTGAGCTTTAATTTGTGTGAATAGTTTAGTCTCAATTCTGCAGGTTAGTAATGTATTCTATATCACCATTTTTATTTATTCGGCAGATTTTTACGAGCAATCAGCTTTCTCTTAGTTTCTGCTGTATTTTTTTTCCATTCCATGTATGATCCCCATTTCACTTTTACCACGTCTGACTTCTCCTTTTTAATTGAGTTATCACAGAATCACAGAATCACTGGGTGGGAAGAGGCCTTCAAAATTATCTAGTCCCAACCCTTGCCCTAACACCTCAACTAAACCATGGCACTGAGTGCCACATCCAATCTTTTCTTAAACACATCCAGGGGTGGTGACTCCACTACCTCCCTGGGCAGATCATTCCAATACTTTATCACTCTTTCCACAAAAAAAAAATTCCTAATAACCAATCTATATTTGCCTTGGCACAGCTTAAGATTGTGTCCTCTCATTCTGTCTTCCAAGGTCTTTTGCTCCATACATATATTGTCCCTATCTTCCTTACTCTTATGAGGAAGAAAAAACGCAATTCATTTAATAGCCACAGTGGAATCCAAAGACCAGATAGAATCAAAGACCCACATATCAGGAATGCATGTGAACGGTCATTGCAGAGCCTGTATATCTTGGCTGCTCCTAAGCTGAATCATGGAGAATTGAACCAGGTGTATCCAGATTATAACTTCAGCAGAAAACCTTGTTTTTCTGGGAACTAAATCTCCTGTCCACTTGGAAATTCTGTCTTCAAAGTGTGCAGCTCTGACCTCAGTAAAACATTCTTTTCAGGCAGAATTCATCATACTAAGAGGTCATAAGCTGAGCATGTAATATATGAAGTCAAGTTTGGTTCCCCTTTTAATTTAGGGATAGAGAGGTCAAGTTATCTCTTTTTCTGATGACGTAAATCATATGCTATATTTTTAAATTAGGTTATTTTCATTCTTGTACTCTAGGCAGGCAAAGGGCTTCAAAGAAAACAGGTCCATAGAAGAGAATTTCAGTGTCACACTGCATGAAAGAGTGGGGTCAAAAAAGAAGCAGTCCAGTATACTCCTCTTGCTACTCTACTGCCAGTCCCTCTGTGCCATGACCTCCTTCACCTTACCTCAAACAAAATATATTTGTTCTTCCCTGTCTGCATTAAAAGTGTTTATAAATCTTCTTCAGCCCTGGAAATGTTTCCAAACCCCAGGTGACCAAGCCCAAAACTAGCTAATCTTATTGGCACATATCAGCACACACAGTTTTATAGGATGATTGTGGTCTAATATATCCCCACTTAAAAGAAACTAAATAAATATCTCCATATGATTTTCCATTCTCCATCCATCCATCCAGTTTCAGATGGATATTTATTTATATTTTTCTTGTTATATATTTAGGTGAAGAAAATAAATAAATTACTGGCACCATCTTAGCTCTTATGCCTGGATGTAATATGTTGTAAACAAAACAAACTTTCACTCAAAAGTTCTCCCACCCTTTTGTAGTCTGAAATGTTATAAAATAAAATCTTTATCTTTCTTTTCATATTTCAGAATGAAAACACTATTTACAAATAATAGCTCTTTAGAAGTACAAGGTTTAGTCTTATTCACAGTCACACTCAAAAAACCTATACTGTTAAAGCAGTAAATTCATAATAGGAACTCTAAATTCTGAAAGTATTTTCATAAAGTTCTTCTGTAGGGATAGTAAAGAAAAAAGATACTGTGATAAGCATTTGATTTTAACTCTGATTCACTAGATTTTCAAAATGTAGGTCATATCATTACATGAATTTCAGAAACTCTTCTATTAAATGAGCCTGCTGTACAATGGTAAGGGATCAAATTAAAGACATTTTTAGCCTCTGACATAGTTAAGATCAGTACTGATACATCTTATCATATCACAGAAATCAGCTGAAATTGAAGCCTGTCTGATATTTGAGGTCTTGTTACTGTGGAGTTTGGGGCTGAAGAAAAAATTCCACTAAGATAAATGGAAGCAGAATCATGTATTAAACTAGGTTATCAGCTTTTTTATCTGCCATCAGTGAAGTTTTTTTATAGTGGAAAATTCTCCAAAGTGGCTTTTGAAAGAAAGCCCCACCGCCCCCAACAAACAAACAAACAAAACTAACCAAAAAACATCCTCTTAAAGTGCTCTTAAAAGTAAATAAAAATAAATTTTAAAATTATATTTAAAAAGCACTAAATTTACTGCTTTTTCTGAAGATGTGAAGCAGCACTGAAGCCTTTGTATTTAAGCAAAAGTTCAATTCCATTTTTAGATACACTGAAACATCTGCCAAGCTAGTAATTTCTCCAGATTGTTAACTAAGTCCTAAGGGGCTATTTTATGTAGAAGGATGGTGGTGTGTTAGAAAGATTCCTGGCATAATTTCATTTCATTATTCTGTCTCCCTAAATTCTTATTTTTAACAAAAATTCAATTTGATTTCTAACTGTATTTTAAGTACTAAGGAAAATAAAAATAATCTTTTCTTTCAGGCTCTCTAAAAATGGAACACTAAAACCATAGTTTTAGACAGAGTCTGAATGGATCTATATTCACCCCATTTTTGGAGTGTAAAAGTTTATCCTCAGCTTTCTTGTATGTGGGCAGTGAAATGACTCTTGTTCATACTTCCTGACCTAATATAAATATAAATAAATATCCATGTAAGCCTAACTCTTTCTCTGTTTACACCCTGTGGAAAAGCAAGGCATTTCTGAAAGACGGTGGTGCCAATGAGCAGTGAGCTTTGCTGAGCTGGATTCATGCCGGGGTGCCATTTTTTCTGCCCAAACCCCTAGCAGGACATCCTGTGCTCTGAGACTACCTGTGCCATGCCTTAGGACCAGAGGAACTTCCAACAAATGACACTCTGCCATCATCAGGTGCCCTTCTCAGGGACTAACTCTCTCCCTGTTTCCCAGAGACAGACATTTGACTAAGATGAAGGTTTGGAAAATTAGTTCAATAATCAGAAAGCTAATATTTATTTGTACAAAGTATTTGATAAAAATTATGTAGTGTTTACAGAAATTATGACTGGGTCATGAATAATTCAGAAGGCAGCAGATGAAATTTGTTGGATAATTTGACAACAAATAATTTAGTTAACTGAAAATCATGTAAATCTCACATAAAATCCCCATCTGCTGTCTCTAGAAATGTTTAATATAGGAATATTCCAGTGAGAAAGATCAAACCACTGTCAAATGTCAGATAGGTTCATATTTGTTTGAAAAGAATGTGTAGATTTCTAAAAATATAATTCAATATGGATACTTAATTAATTATGATAAATCATAAACAGAAAAATTTTGTATGCTAAAGAGATGACTGTTGGAAACAGAAAATTAGTTGAATAAAATTTAATATCAAACTCCTTGGAATGTGAGAATGTCTTTTTTTCACTTGTTTTTTTTTTCTTAAATGCATTATATTTGCCAATTAAACCATGTAAGTAAAAGACAATGATGAAGGGCATAAGGGATGTTATAAAAGCTGAACAATATTTCATCTGGGCTGTGAAGCTGGGATTACAGGAGGTAGAAAACATACATAGCTACAATGACTTAGAAAAGTATTGCAATGTACTGTTTGGTATACTTGCAAAACCTCAGTGTGTCATTGCCAAATGTAAACTGCAGCCTGGTGTGATGCCAGCATAATGTACATGCTCTTACAGTTGGTTTCACTTGTTTCTCAGGATGGCTTTATTGTCTTGATTTGATAGAAACGTCATTTCACTTCATTTCCTACACCCAGAAATGGAAAACTTATTGACTTCAGGCTCTCAAGTAGAATATTCATTTTGTTTAGATTTAGCTGGAGTTATTGCATGAAAAGTGAATGACTGCTGGCAGACTCCTTTAACCATTTCTGGACTTTGTTTATAAGTACACCTACACCAGTGTATGCAGAACAGCAATTTTTGCATTCAGGGCAATAATACCAAGGATGTCTTACCAGTAAATTGAAATCAAATTGCAGTACTGACTTTTTAAATGCACAATGTATGTTCTTATGTGTGTATGTGTATGTATATGTATATATTTATGTAGTATGGAGCTTGATTCTACAAAATCTGAATATTATGCATATGAGCCAATGAATCACCTAAATAGATATCTAATTTATCTAGATATTTAAAGTTAATATTCATGCTTAATATTTTGTCTTGTGTTGTGTTATTCAAGCTTAGGTGGTTTGGTGAACCAGGGACATAGTTTTCACCATCTTGCAGGAACAACACCTAATCTCTGAGCTTCAGAACATATATTTTAATAGACTTTTAAATGGATTTGGAAATGAAATTAAGAACTCAGCAATTTGAGAAAGCTCTGCTTGGATTTCCATAACTAAACAACACCCTGAATCATGAGATTAAAAGAGGCAGATTCTATGTAATTAATAGGTTAAAATGGAGCATGCTGATTTTGTACTGAAGGCTTTCAGGTATTATGTCAGGACACAGCACAGGCTGTCTAGAAATGCTCATGCAATGAGGGCATGAATTGCAAAATGCCACAGCACCACTCTTGAGGGCCGCCTGATGAACACAACTGCAATTTCCCTTCTGTTTCAGAAAATGCTGTCTGTTGGAACTGTGTTACCTGATTCAGTCATTAAATGGACTACTTGTAAAACAAAAAACTGCATTCTCCACTGCAGCCACCTTCTCATCATGTCCCTTGTGGTCCTGACATAGGAAATTTAGCCTGAACATTCAGCCTTGGGTTAAGTGCTCAGTCACAAACTAGACAGGAGCACTTCTTTGACTCATTTGGGACACCAATTGTCTTTAGCTTCAAGGAGCTGGGAAGCTGCTGAGGTACTGAATACAGAGTGCTTTTAGGTTTTTAGCCTGTGAATTTACAGCAGCAAAGAAGTAGGAATCAAGAATAAATGGGCAGGTAGATTAAGCTTTCAAGTTTCTTCAACAATTTATAACTGACCATAACTATGTGGAGCAGCATGAATCCCTGTTAAGCTATAGGGATCTCTAAAAACAAATAATTCATGCACATTTTAAAAGTGAAATTGGCATGCAAAATCTATCTCTGAGGTTGAAACTTCAGTGACAATCTCTCTCCCTCTCTACGGAAGAGAAAAAAAAATAGTGAAAGCATCCAGACAACTTCCTATAACTCTTTGTCTTTTTTCACTTTGAAAATTTGAAGTAAACGGTTAAATAGAATTTTAAGGAAATTAGTAGGTTAGTGAGAGCAGTTGAAAATCAGAGAAAGATTTTGTAATAATCTGGTATCTAGAATAAATATTTGGTGAGAAAGTTTGGCACTGTTGTAATAGTAAAGACAAAACTCATAGCATGGAGGTCACAGAACAGAAGAAATTGTAAGGACATATTTCACAATTTTGCATAATATTCAGTGATATTTTAAAATTACTGTGGATTTCAGAAAATATTATAATTTTGATTAATTTACAATATATAGAAAAATTTATAGAGATTTACAGGTCTGGTGCTACTGATACTATAATAATTGAATATTCTTTACTGTAGCTGTAGAATTACTGTGAATACATAATGTTTCCTAATCTTTTTACTCTTGGTCACACAGAACTGGAAGTTACCAAGTTATAAATTTTTTTACAACTTTGTTATAGAAGTAGATAAGTAAGATCTGAATTTGTGCTTAGATGTTGTGGTTTAATTTCAGCAGCTGAACCCCACACAGCCATACAGTCACTCATCCCCCCTCCCCACTGTGTGAGAGGAAATGAATCAGATGAAGGATGAAAACTGAGGAAACTCCCAAGGCCAGTTTAATAGGTAAAGCAAAAGCTGTGAGAGTGAGAAAAGAAATCCACTCATCACTTCCCATGGGCAGGTGTTCAGCCATCTCCAGGGATGCAGGACTTCCTCAGACATAATAATGGTGACTTGGGAAGACAAATGCCACCACTTAAAACATCTCCCCCTCCCTTCTTTTTACCCCAGTTTTTATTGCTGTGCACATCATCACATAGTATGGGAAATCTCCTAGTATTGGTTACTTGGGGTCAGTTGTCCTGGCTATGTCCCCTTCCAGTTTTTGTGAACCACCAGCCTCCTCGCTGGCAGTGAAACATGAGGAGCAGAAAAGTGGATGTTACAGTGACAGCGCTGCTCAGCAGTGTTGTAGTGTGTTGTTAAGTTTCTTGTGTTATTCCCCCAATTTATGTATTGTTCTCCCCTATTATGTGTAAAATGGTTTTGTTCTCCCAGTATTTCCCGCCACTGCTACCCTGTCAGCTAAGTTGCTATAGTAACCTCGCTATTCATAGTTGCCGATATGTAATTGCTCCTCCCCTGGTTTCCCTTATAAGTGAAAGTTGTCTCCTCCCTGGGCCCAGTCAATCACCCCCTTCTCCTCCCAGGTTTCGAGAACCTTCTTCTCTCTGGGGGTTATGGTTGGCTGCCGCCCCGGGGCCCCTCCTTTGCTTAATTTAGTTGGTTATTTAGGTATGTCAATTATGTTTAAGACCTCCAAATATGTATTATTATTGGTTAGCTGGGTTTCCCTACCTTTTCCCCCCTTTTTCCCTTAAAACCCTGTCTCACCCCCTGTTCGGGGCCATTTGCTGGTGGTGCCCATCCCCGTCGGTTCTTCTGTAATAAACCAACAGTCTACCTCCAGCAAGTGGTCGCCTCCTTATTCGTCTCGCAGCGCGCCGCTCCGAGCTATCTCCCAGCCCAGCCCGAGGCCAAGGCGCCGAGGGGGGCTGCCTTCAGATGCGCAGGGGCGTTGGCCTTCGCCCCTCACTAACTAGCCGGATCTAGGGCCGCTTACGCCCGCGCGCACAGCAGGAACTGAAACATCCATGCTATCAAAGCTTTTCAGCACAAACATGAAACATAGCACTCCATAAGGTACTTTGAAGAGAATTATCTATCCCAGCAATCAACCATATCTTAGAAAGAAGAAAGAAGAGAAAGAAGCAAAACCACAGAAAAGAATAAAATAGAATAAACAAAACATAAGCCAAACCACAACACAATAATTTTCTCTTCATATACAGTAGAAATCAGTAAAAAAGAGGATACAGATGGGAATTAATATGTAAAAAAAAGAGAAAGGGGAATGAGTACATTACATCCTACTTATTCAAATAACGAATGTAGAGCTTGCTCATCTTGACTCAAAAAGTCAGTGATTGAACCAAAAATAGAGCTCAAAAGAGGTATCTACTGTACACCTGTTACAACAATGCTGATATTAAGCACTCTGTAACCAGCTTTTTAGAAGTGTTTACCAAGGTCATGTTGAAACTAGGTAGTGGATTTCAGCAGGCTATAGCAGAAATATCTAGGAAGGGGAAAAAAACAATTCTAAAGAATATTATCATGCAAGGAGAGCTGAAACAATTGTAAACAGTAATAGTCATGGGACTTGCAACACAACAAATTCCGCTATATACACAGGCAGGTTTTCCCCGAGCCAACTTTGAGTATGATTCTCAGAAATTTAAAGTCAACAGATTATTAATCAGATGTCAAATCTGCCTATGACATAAGAAATTCATGCATAAACATGTAACCTTTGTAGCATGATGATATTTGCATTGATGGTGTTGGTAAAAATAAAATGCTACTGGTTTATCAAGAACAGATTACTATGTACTAATTTTATCAGACAATATAATAAAATTATAATCAAGCACAATGAGCTTCCATAACATAATCTTTGATGTAAATTGGATGGAAAATAATTTCTTTCTTCCTATTCCATATTAAGATTTCAATATAGAGGATGTTTGTGCTCCATTGATTTTGTTTCAGAATTAAGATTTTCTGTCTGCTTATATAAATATATAATTGTGATGATTTATCTCTTCAAAGTCCCGGACCAGGCCTTACATTCTCTGTTTAAGCACTTGTACAATGTCTCCCACACAACCTATTCACCAGAAGTATTCCAGCATAGACTTAAACATATATTTTATGCAAGGATGGATTATACTGTAATCTTAAACTCCATTTTGAAAATAACTCATGCTGGAAACCCCATGCTTTCCATTATTAAAGGGCTGAGGGGCAGATGCTGCTCTTGTAAAATTTTTATAGCTAATTTAGGCTCTATATTATTATAACTTCTCTTCTTTGGGTTTTTTTCCATACCTTTTTATTGCAGTTTTATGTTTTATCCATTTTTTCCATTACCTAGAAAAAGAGAGGAGTCCTCTCTTCTTGCCCACAAGGACAGCTCCATGCTTGCTATTTAAAGAATCAGGGAGTTGCAGAACTTAGAAAGGTTGCACTGCATGCCAGAAGAAATGGTTCAGCTGTGTCCTGAGCTCACACACAGCATGGACAGAGCAAGCATGCAAAAGAATAAAGAGGCTTACAGAAGCTCCTTTTCATCCAGAATGCAAAGGAAAACTGTTGAACTATTGGAAGAGATTTGGGATGCCAGCACATGGAATGTTAGCATAGTTCAGCTAACACAGACATGGGAGAGAGAGTCTGTTTATAAAAGGATTTTTATGGAACAAGGTTCCCCAAGTCACTGAGCACACTAATAGGGATACATTGCTTTGTACTTCCTATGTCTCTAGGAGGGTTGGAAGGTACCAGAAGGCCAAAAAGCATTTTCTATTGTCTGATAATTAATAAAATGGAAAAAAGACAACATTTCTTCCATGTTTTGTGAAGAGTTCTACTTCTTGTGCTCATGATCAATGTATATCACAAACAACTGCTTAATGCCTACTGACAAGGCATGTGTCACAATGTTCTTGCTGCCTGGTAATTGTGGAAAAATCCCTCTAATCATCAATGGCAAACTTCAGTGGCTCTGACAGAACTTCCTTCAGCTCTGAGGTAATTTAATTCTTTTTTGCCTCTTCTAGTTGTCTAATATGTACAAAAAAATGTAAGAGTTTATTCAGTTGTAGCAACTGCTAGAGGAGAAGAATTATAGATCTAGATGATCTGCCCCTGAAACTACAGCAGATGTTGGGGTGTTTGACTCGAATATATAGCCTTGTTACAATGCAGCCAATTGAGGGCTCCTTATAGCATGAAATGTCAGAAATTAAGTTTGGATATGCACTTTTTGTCCTATCTGAATGCTTCTTACAATTCTGGCTAGAACTCTTGCCCCTGCATGAAATGGTGAAAACTTGATCTGAAATATTATTATTAAAGGGAGGTTATTAAATCTAGTTTTAGATGCCTGTGTATATTACAGATATCCGAAATTTTATCTAAATCTCCAAGCCTCTTCCTCATCAAAGAGACATATACTCTTCAGGGTACAATACAACTCACCACGTTCTGCTATTTTCAGTAGGAAAAACTACATCATTCACCAAGTTCTCATTCCACAGTTGTATATTAGTGACATCAAGAACAGTAGATCAGGAGTGGATCCTTATTAAATGGACAAATCTGTCCATTTTGATTATAAAATTGCCCTACTGAGCTAATAGATATTTATATTAACTGGACATTTGGAAAGGAACAACCTTCATTTCCTAGTGGCACTTGAATACTGAAGGTAATTTCACGTAAACAGAATTTTTAGGCAACCATAAATACTCATTTCAAATCCATACATAACACATAGGACTTTCATGAAGATCAGCTTCTTCTGTCTTTCTTTCTTTGCCTCATCAACTATATTTGTGTGAATTTGATTACAGGTTCCCTCAGGCAAGGAATAAAAGGCAAAAACTCTTTCCTTAAAGAAAAAAGCAAATTTCTCTGTTTCTCTGCTAGGAAAGTCTGAAAAAAATTTTGAGAATCTGGAAATTCTCCAGATGCTCACAAGAGTAATTGGTTTAAATATGTTCTTGTGCCTTTGAAGTGAAGGCGTATGCCTATGAAGGCATATGTACATATTAGTTTGTCACAGTAACAAATAACCATCTTCATACTGAATAACAGTTTGGCACACTAAGAAGCAGCATTCTTCATCTGAGGTATCCTGATAACTGATGGGATTCTTAGCTGTTCAGCTCTCTGAATTCTGGGCTCACACTGTAAAGAAACCTAGGAGTGTAGAGACTGTATTTCTTTTGGCTGAAACTCGACTGGAAGATTTTGTGAGCCCGCATTATACCATCC
Organism: Zonotrichia albicollis; assembly: GCF_047830755.1. Taxonomy (NCBI): domain Eukaryota; kingdom Metazoa; phylum Chordata; class Aves; order Passeriformes; family Passerellidae; genus Zonotrichia; species Zonotrichia albicollis. Next base: position 43,875,060 of record NC_133822.1, read on the forward strand.
AATATAATAGGAACTGTATACAGACAACCTGATAAGGAATAACTGAAGCACAAGATGACAAGTCTGTTGTTAGCCAGAGTACACACTAGAGAGCTTACACTGGTGTTTTTGCAGTCTGTAGGAGAACAGGCCACAAAAAACCTTGTATAGAGCGGCTTGGTCAAGTAGTACTTGACCCAGAGTAGAGCTTTCTTACATAAAGTTAACTGACAAAATTATTTGAATTGACTTAAACAAAAGAGTGTACACTGAAACATTACTTTGTGCTTTCTGCCGGTAATGGTTTTTGCCTAGTGCAGAGAGCCCTATAGACATATTTGTTGTATAAAACTGATAAATGAGCCTTTCATTTACTTGCAAATGCTCTCAGCAAATAATAAATTACTTAATACCTAACAAAGTGAAATATAGTGTTTCTTTGGGCAACCAAAACAAGAGCAAATAATTTCAGAATCACTACACCATAAGCAGAAAGAACTTTCATGCTCCCTGTGATGGGTGTCCAGCAGTGTAATGTGGGGTTCTGCATTTGATAAGTCATTTCACTCACCTTTTCTGCATCTTTTTTGCTTTTCAGTGTTACCAACCATACAGTGACACCAACAGTGGTCTAATCTTGCAGAAAATGGAAAAGTGAATGCTTTTATTCCAGTTTAACTCTATATTATCTCATTACACAGCCAACTGGTACAAGACTGGCAGCAATACTTCTGGAATGCTCATTTGCTCGTTGAACTTCTGACTAATTTAAGTTAATTCTAGCTCCTTACTGTACTTAAAGCATCTAAGAGTGCTAGAGCAAATGTCTGGGTTTCTCTGCTAGGAAATTAAACTAGCATTTTTTTTTTTTTATGAGTTAAGTATATTTTTTAATATCACCTTAAAGAACTTAACTGTTGCCATAAGAGAAGAGACTAATAGAGCTAGAAAAAAATCTGACCATTTCTTAGGTCATGTGACCTAAGAAAAGAAAATTTGATGTAGCAACTTTCAATTTTTGTTTTTGTTTGCTGAACTCAAGGAAAGTATTGGCCAGCAGCCTGAATGAAGAAATTATTGGATTCTTTCCAGGATTTCACACAGGTTTTCAAATGCTTTTGACTGTCAGTGAGGAGGTGAATAGAAATATATCTAGATAAAGATGTTGTTTTAATGGCTAAATCACATTGTGATCTGTTGGGAAATTATTTCACAACTTATTGTAGGTGCTTTTTTTTTTTCCATGAAGAGAATAAAGAAAAATGGAAAAGTCAGAAAATAATTCACAATAAGTGTCAAGCAGATAGGTAGATTTACAAATAAAACTTGGTAATACTCTCTGTCAGTAAAACCACCTTTATTATTTGCTTCCAGCCACAAACTCACAGGATGTCAGCCAGTAAGTGCATGAATTATATGATTTCTGTCTCAGTGGTTAAAAAGTAATAATTGTAACATCTTCTATAAAATGCAAGCAATATCATTGTCTAATCTTCCAGCATAAGGTTGATTACTTGAGGGTATTTTCTTGATGTGATGTGAAGGAACAGAAAGTCAGATCTAACTCTGAAGTTTCAGAGGTTTTTGTCCTATTTGAAGGTCTCTGATCAATTTCAGAAAGTCTTTATTGTGTGCACACCCAAAACATCACACATTTAAGAATTTCTATAGAATTCAACAATAGTCTATTGGATAGCTTTGTAGGTAAGACCCAAGTACTCATCCGACACTGGGAAACACAAAAAATGCAGGCGGTCTCTGTACAACTAATTTCTGTCTACTATCCCCAGACTTTAAAAAAAACACAAACCCATACTTAATAGAAGTAATTAGGGGAAAAATGACAAAATTATACCATCCAAAAAGATGCTATCTATCATATCTACTTTTAACTTAGTATTACAGATTGTCTACTTATTTTGTTTTGTCATGATTATATTTTGTTGTAGCCTTTTTATGATTAATTTCCACATCTATTATATTTAGAGCAAAAATATTCTTTAAAAGAAATTTTGTGTCTAGAAAACTCTATCATCAGAAGAGATTAGTCTTTGGTATTCAAGTTTTCACCTAGTTTAACTTCATTCCCAAAGGAAAATCATGACTTAAGAGCATCTGGTACAGATATTAGGATTAGTACCTGATTGTAATTGTTTTGTCAGCATAATTGGGTCTTTGCAGTTATTAAGCAATCACAGTTGTCATCAATCTTAAATACTTTGCTTTAAAATGGTGTTTTATTTCAAATTGTGTGATTCAATATAAATTTAATTTGTTACGATGGTTAGATTAAAGAATTATTGCATCTTATAAAACTGTACCTCAGATGGAGTAGGTTTCTTTAACAGATTTTTGTCCTTCTGATAGCAAGACACAACCATTGCAAGGATAAATATATTCCACTGAATTTAATATTAATTCTGAGTAATCAGAGCATGAAATGTAATGGTTAATAATAAATTAACGATAGGAGAAACATCCAGACAGTAGTTGTGTTTCAGAATATACTGTGAAGGGCTTTGTTATGCCCTTATGTTTAGCATGAGGGACTGCTTCCTTCCAGGAGAGGAAAAAGCATGCTCCTTTCCTAATGTACTTTTCAGGTCTAATGAAACACTTCTTGAAATTCAGAATAAATCATCATACTGATAGGTGAATATGTGAAAACAGAAATGCATGTTCCCAAAGCAATTAAAGATATAGATATGTAATTTAGAAAATAGCTCAAGAAAACAATTTCATTTAAGTAAAATTCATCCAGTTTCATGAATTTGGCATAAGTCCAGAAAATTTCAGATGGTGCAGATATTATGCATGTATGATGTTTTACAGTTCTACAAATACCTTGATCTGAGAAACTCAGTCATGTTTAACCTGATACCAAACATGAGAGTCTTTTCACTGGTGTGAAGAAGGGCAGTGCCTGGACATGGTTGTTGTAGTCATTAAGTCATATTGGGAAAAGGAGGATATGGTGGAAAGGAAGATACACGCAGCAGATTTGGGATATTCTTCTCCTCTAAGGCTTTTATTCAGATATGACTTATTGAAAGTAATGTTCTTGTGCCAACTTTAGACTGCTTAAAGGTGCCACTCCACTGATTTTTCCCCATCACATGCAAAGCCTGCATTAACATTGAATTTCTGTTCACCTTATGCATTTACATATTGCTGTATGCAAACACATGGATGACATAGAACTTTTCTGCCAGATGTATTTTAGTCTTAAATATCTTACTAAGCCTCCTATGTTCTTTGGATTCTACCTAAAACTTCCGAGATATATCAGAGAACCATGGTATACCAGTTTTTTATGGGCCAATATCCTTAAAATAAGACCAAAACCAATTCATGAAAGGACATGAAGGTTAAAGACAGCAGTCTATGACTGCTATGTCAAGAAAATGATAGAAACCCTTGAAGAAATTATTTTCTCACATAAATCTTTACAGATGATGGACCTCAAATTTCAAGAGTTTCACATTCTGTTGACTTTGCTAACATATTACTTAACAATAAAAAGGATCTGATGAAGCTGCTTTCATGAATTATAATAATTTACAATAATTGGGTGTTTTGTTTAAGTAGAATTTTAAAAATGTGGGGAAAACTTATCACAAAGATTCTTTGTGATTCATTTTAAGTGATGGCTTTATTTTTTGTTAGAAAGGCCAGAAATATATCATTGGAGAGCTGTGCTATATTTGTTTATTTATATATTGGAGAAGCAGCCTGTATTCTGAAGGGATTTAATAATCTCCTTCTATTTCAGTATTTCATATCAGTTCAGTAACTCTGAGAGATACATAGAAATAAACTAAAAATTCAAACCCAGAGAAAAAGAAGAATAAGTCAGAGATTCTAAAGTGTGGCGGTATTTTTATTTTGCAGTTGATAAAGGATGAAAGAATCTTTTTAGAGAATAAAAGATTACTGCATTAGTAATTTCACAGTCCACAAAATTGTTGGATAACAAACTAGAATGTTTGAGGTGAAAACCATTTCAGACAAAAGAGCCATCAATTTAATAGGTATCCCATATTCAACAAAGTGCTTAAGCTTTTCAACTTCAGACATATAGCTAAATGCCACAGTGAGTGCTTTGAAGAATAGTGATGCACATATGTATATACTTAAATTTTTGCTCATCTGAGACCTTAAAGAATACTCTGCCAACCTTGACCTAACAGAGAATGATCACTTTTGCTATCACTACTAGTTCAACTAAATTCTGGGTTTTTTTCTCAACCACAGATGTAAGATAAAATCCTTTAGAGACTGACTGTAAACCACAGCTTATGCCTCAGAGATATGAACCAAAGTCTGAGATAAGAAAAGCTTTAATTTTTATACACTTAGGCACCAAAACCTGGAGGAAGAAGTATAATTCTTCTCGCATTATTAAAGCTGATGTAACTTTTGTGAAATTTCTTTTTGTGTTTACTATGTCCTTTTCTTTGAGTGATTAGTTTCTTGGAATAATACACAACAGTGACGATCAAAATAAACCATTCCCTTGAAGACTGTACTGTAAAAGAAGACAAGAAAAAGGATTCAGAATTTAAAAACTTAGTAGTATGAAAGACCTTCCTATTATTTGATATACTTGTTTTGCTTAGATAGACAAAGAAAATTCCAACGAACGGCTTAACTGTCCCTTTCTTTAACACATCCAGCCTTTCCTTCTGTAGCAGGTATAATTCTCTTGATTTTTACAAAGGGAGAAAGGAAGCTGAAGTAAGCGAAGCATATTATTGCATGTGTTCCCAAACATCTGAAAATCAAATATTCACATTCAGCTGCACAAACTGGTAATAACAGACTAGAAGAAAGACCTTAAAGAAATAGGAATGCTGCATCCAGTAAGACCTGAACCATAATCTTAAAGAAAGAAAACCAATCTACTTTCATATGCTTTTTTCAGCCAGTTACAATCCTGCAGTAACAACAAAAAAATATAGTGCAGAGAAAATGTGTGATTCACAGCTCACAAGTCTGACTGACATTTTAATATTTAATTCTGATATTAATAGAGAATATATTTTTCATCATTCAACACATTATAAAATGCAGGTATTTGAAAAATTGTGACATGAGCTTTTCAGATTAGTTATCCAACATAAAAATTTTGAAAGAAGTATCAAGAGTAGGCAGAGAATCTCAGTTTATTTTTAAAGTTCCTAACAGTTTTCTGTATAATCATGCAAATTTTTGGCCCTAGCAATGAAACGGCACTACATGGCAACTCACAAGACTTTGAAGTTTATAGTGACATTTTCTCTTTTCTGATGTGTTTGCGAGTACAGTGAGACAGAGAGCTGGTTCAGAAAAATGAAGGAAATCTGTGTGTTGTGGTTTAGCCCTTGCCAGCAGCCAAGCTGCACACAGCTGCTCACTCTCCGGCCAGAGAGACTTGGGAGAACGTTGGAAGGGTAAAAGCTGGAAAACTCGAGAGTTGAGATAAAGACAGTTCCATAGGGAAAGCAAAAGCCACACACACTAGCATAGCTAAACAAGGAATTCAGTCACTCTTTCCCATGAGCAGACAGATGTTCATGAGCAGCCATCTCCAGGAGAGCTGGGTCCCATCACATGTACCAGTGACTTGGGAAGACAAAAACCATCACTCCAAACCTCCCCTCCTCTTCCTTCTTTCCCCCAGCCTTATATACTGACCATGAAAGGAATATTCCTTTGGTCATTTGGGATCACCTGTGTCTCCTCCCAACCTTCCATGCACTCCAAACTTTCTTGCCAATGTGGCAGTTGGAAAAGCAGAAAAGGCCTTGGCTTTGTTGAGGAACTGCTCAGTAAACACAAAAATATCTCTGTATTATCAACATTGTGTCAGCACAAATCTAAAAGTGGCCCCATACCAGCCACTGATAAAAAAATTAACTCTTACCCCAGCTGAAACCAGCACACTGCATTAAAGCTCTTCCTCGAGCTTTCCTTGGTCCACCAATATGAACTCTGGCAGCAATTCAATGCAGACTCCTGTCATACACTCCTCTGCCAACAAAGATTGAAAAATCAACATGAATGCACTATTCAGCCTGCAATGAAGCAATTGCAGTTTTTAAAAGTCCTTTTTGCTTTTAACGCAGAAATTTTAGTTTACAAGGAGCTCCAATATATTTGGGTTAATTTATACTATAGTAACATTTTGAAGTCTATGTATTTTTTTTAAAAACAGAAAGCCTGATTTTCCAACAAACTTCACCAGTTCAAAAATACTGCCTAAACTGCAAGATGCGAGCTAATGTCATTATTAATTGATCTCCCGGGCTGTTCTAGGGAATTAGAAGCTCTTTCTCTATACCCTGCCCACACTAGATGTACAACTATGGCAGAGCTATATTCCCCCTGTCGACATCCAATAGCCCTTTACAAATTAACGAGTCATGTCCTTCATAATGAGGCACGACGTAAGCCTGCATGTACTGAACACTCTGGCCTGATTCAACAAAGCACTTCAATACACACTTGAATACACAAGTAGGCATGGAGTTGAATTTGATCCATCTAATTCTCCAATCTGCAGCCAAATCAGTATTCTACCATGTACATTTTCTAACAGAGAATTTTTGTACATTTTGTCTGATTCTCCAGTACATTTCTGCATTTTAAGTAATATTTCTGGTTTTGCTGCATCCTAGAGAGAAACCCTTATTGCTTTTACCAACATTTGATTTTATATTCTCCAAATTAATTCTACATCAATTAACTAGCATCAACTAACTCTTTATTTATTATGTAGTAAAACTTACATAGATGTATTTGTTTGGTGATTAATTCAGTAATTTTTTTTCCCTTTACCAGGCTTCCAAAACATATTTATGCTAAAATATCCAACTAAGGGAAAAATAAAACCTACTAATTCCTAATTCCAGGGATTTGTAGCTGAATTATATGATTCAAAATAAAAATTTTAATCCTGATTGAAGGTGAGGCACAGAAATCTCCACACATTTGGGCATATTTTAGACAGAACTCAAGCAGCAACAGGAAGGCTGTTAACTTGATACCAAATTGTTTTTAGAAATTTCCTATTATATCAATTTTATAGTATTTTTAATATAAATTTTGTTTTAATAGTAATAGGAACACTTCCTTTGATTTTGCAAAAAAAAAATGAGGATGCAAATTAAATAAAAACTTCTAGCGCATTACACTTTAAACATATTTATAGCTCCACAGCAAAATGCGAAAACGCAAAAAACATTGTGAGAACTTAAGGCAAAAGTTACATTTTCTTTTTTATTTCACTCTTTTCTAGACATCATACTTTCCTAGTCTTAATTTACATTAAGTAACTATATCTGTGTGAACAAAAAATATTCTTGCTGAAATAAAGTGATTAAAATCAGCAGTTTGAACCTTTACTTGTAAATATACTCGTGTTTGTGCATAAAAATAAGCATGAAAGAACTCTTCAGTCCAGTGGAATTTCTGTCCATATGATCCATCTGGAGTTTCAGGCAGAAACTGGTTAGCAGCAGCAGCAGGAGTAGCATGTCTTTCTGGCAAGCTGTTTCATTTACTTTTTAACCATTTTCTAAGCAAACTTCCCAAAAATGTTGAAAGAGGGTGACAAACTTCGGGAACTTTTGGACTAATGGTCAACCAAAGCAGGCCAGCTTTTTCTAATTAATATCTCTGCTTTTAGCAATTTTTTCTTTCCAGTGTTAAAATGTTAAAGTTCTCAGTTTTATGTCAAGGCTGCATTAAGCTGCTATTCCAGTAATCAACTGTGAAAGGCCCCAGATGTATTGTGGAGGAGAAAAAGGAAGCCTTTTATCAAAAGCCAGTTCCTGCTTCCTGAACTATGATACCACTTCTAAAGTTTCCCTCCAGCTAACAGAGCACAGTCAGAGCTCGGAACACGGGAGAAGGGAAACACTCACATGCATGCACCACGTACACTCAAACAAAGTACAGTTCTCCTCACATAGGTGCAGATGGAGAGAGTAAGGTACACTGGTTAAAGAGAAAAAAAAATTTCCAGAATCTAGTAAAATTCCACAGAGCACAAATGTAGTTGCACTGTTTCTGGAAACTGGAGTAAGTTCTGTTTGAGGGAAGTGGCTATAAAAAGAGGCAATCTTTAAAGTCATAGTAGTAATTTACTTTGAAACAAAGGCACTCTTCTTGTTAAGCTGGAAGGTCAAGATTGAAAAAAAAAATACTAGGCTTAGAAACTGTTTTGTTCTCTTTGCCAAATATTCCAATGGGGTTTGAGTGAGTTTAATTATAGTACTGCCTAATTCCATCCCGTAAAATTACATACGCACCAAATACTAAAGAAAAAGTGTGACTCTGTGTTATTTTTAGCTTTGTGTATTTTTCCTCCACTTTTATTCATTTCACCTTTGAGACTTAAGGTAAACTCCAAGCACAGACCAGAAAAGCAAATCATTTCCTTTTAATTACTCCTCCAGGAAATAAGTTAATGGAGGTTCACCCTGGGTCATGTAAAACTGCTATCACAAATCTTTAAGCCACAAAAGATCTAGAAGCAGAAATCTGTCTGCCACACATGGTGTGACTTTTGGTAATTTTTCCCAGGTGCTTCTTTGACTAATTGAAAAAGAGTAATAAATGCTCTGTGTGGCAAAAAAAAAGAAAAAAATCATTCTCCTTCCTATAACACCCGTGTCATGTGCTTTCCCATAACTATGTCATTTGATACAAAACCAACATGGTGTGCCTTAAAAGTATTATAAAACTGGCTGATATGTTTCCAAAATTAATTATTAATAAAGAATCACCCTGAAACAGGTGCACTTCCTGTGGATCCATTTTTATACTCTTTTGGTTAATTCTTTTAAATTATATCAGAAAAATCTGGTCTATTCTTGCTGCTAAAGATGAAAAATGGATGATAGAAGAAGTGAGTAAAGGGGAGGGGAAAGAAACCCCACTAAACAGACTAGTCCAGACAGCTTGATAAGGTAGACATAAATATACAACTTCTGTCTTCATATGATGAGCCATAAAGCAAGAAATCTATCCAGGGAGGCAAGGGTTCTGTCAGGGATTAGAAAGGTTGTGGCAGATAATAAGCCAAACATGAGCTCTCTATACAGATCTGAAGCTGAAAGATCTAAAGAAAACCTTGGAAGTTTAAACAGAGGACTATCAATTAGGAAGGATACATTACCTTTGAATCTGGCAATCATGCAACTGCAATTGTAAAGCTCTATCCACTTTTTAGAGGTCTAAAAAGATGTTGATCAGTTGGAGAGAGTTCAAAGAAAAAGCAGGAGATTGATTAAAAGACTAGAAAATGTGCATTATTTTGAAAGACTTAAGGAGGTAAATTTGTTTACTCTAACAATAGTAAATCTAATCTTAGTGTATATCTAGATGGGAAAACAGTGTTTTTAATAAAGACTTTTCATTCCAATTATGAGATAAAATGGCTTAAAGTGAAAACCAGATCATTTCAATCTCCAGTTAAGTAAATCCAGGAGAAAATTAAGAAAGTAAGAAATACATCTCTCTGAATTGCATGGCCTTTCTATAACAGAGAAAATAGGTCACTATTAATTTTAACCTCTCAACATCATAGATCAACTGAACTTATAAGAAGAGAGGTGTTCAATAAAAACTTTAGACACATTTTAAGACACGTGAAGTTAAGAATGACAAATGCAATGTTTAATATAGAATTCAAGAATGAAAGAGGTATAGAGGGTTAAAAAATAAAAAAGTAATAAACAAAAAACTGGTATGCAATACACAGGAAGACGAAATAAACAAAAGCCTAATTAAAGAAGAAGGAAATTCAATTTCTAAAACAGGACATGCTTCACACCTCAGGCACGAATATGAGAATACAATGTGATTTTTGTTAATACAAATGTGATTGCAAACCTGTTAATTTTTGGGTCTTACACAACAGATATCTGGTACAAAGGTTCACTTGCAAGAACACTGAATATGCAAGATAATTCCATGTGCAAGTATAATATTTCTGATTTTCTCCAACATATGTGCCCATCTTCGTGGGTCTTTTCAGGTTTGTGGTCCTTGTGCAATTCAATGAATGTCCTAATACACATGCAAACATTTCACTGCACTAGTTGTGTCCTTCAATGATATAAGTCCTTGTGCTTATTCAATTAACCTGTGGTGTTACTGGGTGTAACCCTTGGGACTTTAGATTCCAGTGGAGTATATGCTCAGGAGTCCCAGCAGATTCCCATGAAATCCTGACTCTTCTCCTTTGCTATTGCACTCAGCAAAGACCATCTACATGCTTACCACGTGAAAAATGGAATACCTTTCAATAATATTATAAATTCAAAGTCCAAGTTTTGTTTCCTAAGTCACTTGAGCCAGGTCTAAAAGAAGAATTCCCCTCCTTCTTATGTGACAAAACATCTGCTCATTCAGATCAATATGTCAGCATCCCATCTTCCTCTTCCTCTAGACTAACACTGGTCTGTCTTTAATCAGATATGCAAAAGATTTTAAGACATGGGAAACTGGTCTATGAATCAAGGAATAGAACAGCAACACATTTTGTATAAACAATGCAGTATAAACACTTCGGTCTTCCAGAACCTTATTCAATTGGCTAAATACAAAAAAAGGTATGATAATTACTGTATTGCATGATAAGAGAAACACACATGCATCAGCATATTTAATTGGTGGATAAATCCTCCAGAAATTCCCACAAAAGCCACTACAAGGACATTTCCCATTCAGTAACTGTGGAATTATAACCTTTCAGGAAATTGCTTTGTGCTCAGCAGGATCTAAATTTCTCTTTAAAGTAAAAATGGAGTTACTCTTCCTCTTGATTTTAAAGGAGTCTTTCCTACTGGGAATAAATGCGACTGATTCATGGATGTTCTGAAATGCAAAGATAGGCAACATCATAAAGAAATTGGAAATTAACATTAACACTTCATTATTTTGACAACAACAAAACTTTGTATTAATGGAAATAAAGGCATTGTTCAGTCCATTTAGAGGATGAAGATTTTTTTTAGTCAAATGGGGCACCTGTGGCTGTAATCTTTGCAAAATGTATAATTTATCTTTCCATTCATGGAATAATGAAATACACTCATTAAATGTTATATTAATTAGCTGATGGCAGTTAGTGGATTCAACTAAAGGATGTATAAATAAATTAATGGTGAGGGAAGCAGAAAAATAAAACCAAGACAAAAAGATCCATGATTAAAGGTTATCATCTCTAGAATTTTATTGTTTTATGTTATTTCAGCTTCCTTTATAAATAAAATAAAGTGTGAAATCAGAAGGACTCAGTGATAAGAAACCATGCAAAACTATCCTGAAAGTAAACAGGTATAATTAAAAAGACAGATTTCTATCATGCACAACAAGGGTTTGAACAGCACCATCTCAAACAATTTAGTCTTAAGAGCAATTCTTTGCCAACTACTCTTTGCTTTCTGGGTATCAAAAATCCTGGCTTAAAGCCAAGAGCTGTTACTGCATTATTAACAATATACAAACATTTCAGAGACTGAAAGTGGAAAATATAAGAGGAGGGGGAATAAAAAAGAACTTCAAATCCATTTGAACAATAAAATGAGAAAATAAAGATATTTTATATCTGGAGTTTTGGAAAAGCCAGAACATAACACAAGTTTCATTACAGGAAGAATTTCTTCTGCTGCTTAATATTTAGGCTTTATATATTTAAAACAGAATGAGTTTTTACCTTTGTGGTTTCCAAATATGAAAACTTGGAAATAATTAGGCCATTATTTTCACATCTCACTTAATTTTTCTTTAAAAAATTTATTTTCTTTGTTTTAACTAGGTGTTTAAAAAAATATATTATCTTTTCTTTTGCAAACTGGCTGTAATTATAGCCAGGTCTGGGGAAGGTCCTTTCACTAGGCTGGGAGATGTCATTAAAAAAAATCCCAACTCCTCTTCTGTGACCTCTCCAACTGGTATTTGTACACATTGATAAGATTCATTCTGACCCCTCCCTAGATGAAAAAAAAATTCCTGTCTTAGCCTTTCTTCATAGGAGAGATGCTCCATCTTTGTGACCCTTCACTGGACCCCATCCATATGTCTGTCTCTCCCGTACTGGGGAGCCCAGAACTGGACACAGTGCTCCAGTGGTGGCCTCGTCACTGCTCAGGGGAGAGGAATCATTTACCTTAGATTTGCTGGCCATGCTCTGTCTAATGCAGTTTGGGACCCTGCTAGGCCTTTTTTTGCCACAAGGGCACATTTCTGATTCATATTAAAGTTAGCACTCACCAGGAGTCTCAGGTCCCTTTCTGTCAACTTGCTTTTCAATGTATCTGCTGTTTTTCCTCCCAAGGTGCAGGATTTTGCAAACAACAATCCATCACTTGTCAGCTTGTTTGTAGGAATGGATTTCAAGTCTGCTGGGAATGTCATCTTTTTTGGGGCCCAAAGTTTGCTGTCTAGAGATTGCCAGTAGTTTTCCTTGCTTCAAATATGCAGATATATTTCTAAGATATGGTCTTTCATGGATTTCAATAGGATTGAAATATTACAGCATTTGGATATCCTTGTATTAGGTATTCTTTGGGTAGACTGAATGTAGTGAGCATAATTACTGTGCTCTGATCTGTCTCATTCTGACTCAGAATTTGAAACCTCTTGCTTTGGAAAAAAAGCTCCTTTTCCTCATACAGAATAAAGTGAGAAGGGCTTCTACCAGTCCTGTATGATAAGTTTATTAAAAGGGTGGAATTTATCACATTATCATAATTTGGTTAATAAATCAGTTTGCAGTCTAGGTTATAGTTAAACAGTTGTATTCATTGCGGTTGTCAGGGGGAAGGGAGGGGGATTTCCCCTGAAAATCATAGAGTGTATTCACAAACTGGTTAACAATAGATTGATAATCTTCCTAACACTATATGTTATTTGAGAGCGCACAATAAAATTGATTTTTCAGTGTGCTTGGTGTTTTCTGTGAAATATTGCAGCAATTCATTAGATTAAAATTTCAACAATGGTCATTCTCTTTGCAGATTTTATTTTTCTGAAGGCAACATTTCAATGCAAGAAACAGTGTTTTTCCATTTTTTTTAACATTACTTGCTAAAATTGTGACCATTATTATCATTCATCTATCTCCTGCTTGTAAGCACAAATTCTTACAGATTATCCATCTATCACGTACAATTTAAGAGTATATCATAATGTTATGCAGCATTCTAGAAGCATCCAAGGTAAAAAAAACTGAATGTAGCAGGACTTTAAATTTATATACACAATATTCATAAAAATCTGGAAATCATTCAGAGGTGTGTAACACCATGAAGCTGCTTACAGGGACTCTGAGGGGTCAAATAGCACTTCAGTGTTTATGAATGTACTAGCTGTTGTCTGTGAATGTGCTCTGCCCTTGTGTACTGCCTGCTTATAAATGTACTTCTTTTCCCTTCTCAGTTTCTGTACTGCTCAGGCTGCCCTGAGTAATGTGTGTATACCACAGTATCACATATCCAGGTTTTATTGAAAGGTGGACTCATGAGGTTATGGAAGAACAAGGTGTGCTTCCAGACACAGGAGGGTTGGCAGACTCAGCTTTATCTATTTAGTCAGATATCAGTAGAATACTATTTTTTCAAGCAGTCCCTCAGGGTTTTAAGGCTTTGCAATAGGTAACAAAAACACGCAGACCTTGATTTAAAAAATAGCATGGCCAAATATAAATGATTCAGTCAAATTTACTGGAAAAGAAATGGAAGCTCAATTTTTAATTTGAACTGGTTAAAACTAATGTTATGGCCTTTGAGAATTCATGGCTTCCCAGAAGAGATTCATTTTCAACAGCAATTTTTTCAACAATTACCTCAACTATTCACTGTCTCTATTGCCTCATAATATGACAGGTTGACAATAATATGAAATAAAAATTATCAGATTATGGAAAGTGAGAATATGGACGATATTTTTTGGAACTACTTAACTGCATTTTCCCAGTTTTCTGGTTTAATACTTAATGAATCTATATTGTATAACATTAATATTATAATTTTCAATATAAATAGATGAACAACTTAAAATATGGAAATTATATTTAGTTCTTCCTGAAAGTTACTATCTGTAACTTAGGGACCAAATAGTACAATTATATGTAATATATAAATACATTTCATCACATAGAATGTATTGAACCTTTGATCATCCTAAGGGTCACACTCAGCTAATGTCAATTCCCAGTGACTAAAGAGGACATGGATTAAATGTATAGTGTGTTAGAACACTGGGGGAAACATCTAGGTTTCATTGTTAGGCATCTCAGAATTCCCTATAAAAAAATCAGGAATGTGTATTGATGCAGTAACCTATAGCAATAATTTGTTGCAAAGAAAGTAAAAATCACCCTCACAAACTATTTAACAGGTAATAGTTTCATTTTCAAAATAATTTAGGACATGAATTACACATTTTAAGCCTGTAGTGGGCCGGCTCTTCATATAAATGAGGAAAAGATACTCTGTGCCTCCACAATCTGATTCCTGTACTAAGCAATAATGTATTTTAAATATCAAGGTTTTACTACTAAAGTAACATTAACCTTAAAGCCAATGATGGTGCCATTTTAATACTATGTTAGCATTCCAAGCCTGTGTAGGTAGTATTAATTCATGATGTTATCATTAACATTATTTTATGTCTAGACAGTTCAAGTCTTCTTAATAAGCTGATGTATTAAATAGGCTTCTTAATTTGAAGTTCATGAAGTGAGGCAGGTATCTCAGATATGTCCACCAGGAGGAGATTTTCCTTCAGATCACTGAACCACAAGAGAGAGTTTCAGAGGCATCTCATCTCTGAACCAAAAGCCCAAGTCAGCAGTTTCAAGATAATAAAAATTAGTTTTCTTTAGTGAAAGAGAGTTAAACATTTTAATTCAGTTGCCATACACTGAGAATGCATTGTTATGGTCACCTTTAGACAGTGATTGAACTGGTAAGAATAAAGCTCCTGTTTCAAACAATATTTCTGCTAATCTCCATGAAAAATCAACCAATGATCAACACAGAAGGCTTATTCTGTAAATTGTGCTTCCTTTGCACTGGCACCCTACCAAATTTGATGGGAATTCTCATTCATGGCTCCACTGTCTGTCCTGTGGTCTGTCTAGATTTTGATTCTACAAGCTCATGGCGGCCCTTTGAAACCAGAAAAATTATTTTATTCCCCATGTCACTGAAATAAATGTAGTTCATTAAGACAGAAACAAAGAGCATATGAATGGTTTAACTCTCCTCACATCACTCTCCGGTGCAGTGTGGAGACACACAGTCATGCTGGTGTTAGTTTGGTGGCTAACAGGATCTGGCTATTTCCTTCGAGACAGAAATAGAGTTCACATGGTTGAAGTTACTGAGCACACTAAGAAGAATAAAATATTACAAGAACAGAGACATCAAATGACCTCACAACCATCTTAGACTTTATCTCCTTCACATTCATGATGTAATTCAATAACTTTTCCATATTTTCTTTATTTTGATCTGTTTTCAGGCAAAGACATATTTTAGGTATATCTGGATATCTGAACTGCTCTTTGTCATTCAGTTTTAAATTTGTAACTCCATATAATATCTTCTTAGCTGAGATAGGAAAAGGATAGCTAAATATGTTTATGTTAAGTTTTGTCAATTATTCCCTAAAAAAAGACATAATTCAGTCCCTGCTAAAATGAATAATTTCAATAGTCTGTGACTCCAACTCGGTGAAATTAGTTTTCTTTGTATTAGACAGGTTTATATGTGCTTTCAGAATAAGCAGCTGAAAAGAAATGCATGATACTTACAAAGGATACTCGCATGGGCAAGGATTCTAATAAGTTTAATGAGAGCAAATTTGAGTGTATCATATGAAAGAAGGGGACATGTGATAAAATTAAACTGCAAATTTAATATGAAAAAAATGGGATTTCTCCTAACCTAGTGTATAATCAACATGTGGAGAAAATTTTCCATGGAAGGTCATCTATGATGCTAGATTTAACAAATGAATGGATAGTTTTACAACCATTATTAAAATTTGTTGCTATGCAAGCTTGGACAGTGATGTGAGTAATCACATTTCAGGCTTCAGGGCTTAAGCTGATTGCTCATGAGGTTTAGTGACTAATCCATCTTCTCATTTCACAGTACTCCAAATTTATTTAAGTGCTCTCTGAAAGAGAACAATTGATTTATTTCAAAATATGATGTAGTGGTCACTAAGTCACAGAAACAACATAAAAGAAATTCACCTCAGTAGTCCACATGCTTTGTTTTGGTTTTCAATTACACACGTCCTAATCTAAAGATTGCAGGTTGGGAGCTTATTGCATCGATGCCTGACTTTATTGAATTACATACAAATCTATTTTGTGTCATGGACACTGAACAATACCTTATTAGAGCTTATCTTCGTGTCTGATAATTTTTAAATCCACAGTTACTGTTATCTTCTCTTCCAGAAGACAAATAGCAAAACAGATACTTTTAAATCAGGAAAGATACAGTTACCAGAACATTGAAATAATTTGTAAATGTTCACAATATTGTTGAAAAAAACAGCTGAGTCAAATATATCCATGTTCCTTATAAAGCCATGATCAGGATATGACCTAGTAAAATTATAAGTTATTAAATCTGCAGAATTCAACAAAACAGATAATATGAATTCATTTATTATAAAGGAAATAATTTTATAGAAAATACAGATAGTGTTAAAAATTATAAATTATTAAAGAAGGGAGTGTGACTTTTTACACAGATGATGGTAGAACAAGGGAGAATCCTTTTAAACTGAAAGAGCAGAGATTTAGATTAGATATGTGGAACACTTCATGACTATAAGAGAAGTGAGCTACTGGAACCTGTTGTCCAGAGAAGGACTGGATGCCCATCCCTGAAAAAGTTCAAGGCCAGGCTATATGGGATGATGGGGAACCTGGTCTTATTCATCGATCTAAGACTATTCATGAAATATGAAATTTTATTTTTAATATTACAGCACAAAATCACTGTAAAATTAGTGCAATGAATTTTCAAAAAAATGGCTTATCCCTCTACTATTTATAGATTGTGGCAGTTTGGCTAGGCCTTCAATTTTCAATTTTTGCAGTAAATACAGGTAGAAAGTTCTTTCTTCACAATGCCATTTACTGCGAGGTGAGTCAGAAGCAATTTTTTCACATTGGCTTCAAAATGCGAAAATATTTACATGCTACCAAAATGACATTTTTTGCTATATTCTTCCACAGGGACATTATGGGTAAACTCATCCATCATCTCATCAGTGAAGGACACATCCTTCAGAGTATTTGAGATACTTCAAAGAAGGCAGAGTTAATTTGGCATAGAAGATAAACAAATATGTTGCAAAAATCCGTAATGTGGCCTTGGTCTGGAAAGAAATCAGTTTAAACTGTTTCCATTCCTTCATTAAAACTTGTCTGCCATATCCCAGCTTTTCTCATCTAGAAACATTAGATTGAGTTACAGTTTATAGACATAAAGCTACGTTACAATGCCCACTACTGAGCTTTCTTCAAACCCCAAGTGCAACTTTTCTTGTAAGGTCTTACCACATTATAACAACAAACTGTATGGCATAATCAAGAACAGAAGTGCCAGGAATCAATGTTGAGTCAAATATAGTCTAATATATGACAAATAAACCCTGCAATGATAGGATACAAGGTGGGACGATGAAGATGTTCTTACACTGAGAAGAGTATAAGGTAGGACCTCCCTGTAGTCTTTCTCTTTAACTGCAGACAGACTGCTTCCTCTCGAAATGCCCATTTGAGATCTCTGTCAAAAGGATATGCATCCTGTTTGGGTTTTATGGCTTGTTATTGATGCTCCTTCAGACATAACAATTTCAGAACATACAGAGCTTCAAAAACCTTGTTTGCTTATTTTTCATGTTTAATTTGTGTGCAATCATTCAGAAAATTATTTGCTGCGCCAGCTTTGAACAATAGGATGAGATTTTTCTGAGTTATATAATTTTGAAAAATAAAAAAGTCTAAGATTTGCAAACTTAGTATGCCTGAGCATCTTACAGAATTTAGCCAGAACTACAAAATTTTGTGTTTATAAAAGTCATTGGAAAAGTAATTCAAAAGGTCCACAACTGCTCAATCTTTTATTTACATATGCTACCAGCTGAATCATGTATATCCTCAGAGATGACAAAAAAAGGGTTTCACTATACATCTGAAATGTTTATAAAAGAAGTGCCAATTCATCCAAATAGGAATTGGACTTGGTGCACCACAGGACAATTAGGAGATTTAACTACATCAAGATCTTCTGCAGATGTGTATTAAATCATCGCTAGTGAAGGACAAGGATCCTAGATTAAATATCTTTTAGATGGACATTTTTCTTTAACACCCACCCATTTCAGAAAAAAGAAAAAGAAAATGGTGCCAAATTTCTGTCAAATAATTTACTTTGGCTGCAATTCCAGGTGAAATGTTCCCACCCCTTTCCTTCCCCCTGGCTTTTCATTCTTATTCGGGACTGTATTTTGCCATCACTTACACACCACTACAGTATTTCATGGAGTTTTAGTCCAAATGGAATAATTCTACTAAAAAAATAATCCTTTTCTTAGATTTGATTTTAACCTGAATCAGTTCAACATCTGGTTTATATTTGCAACAGATGTGTATGACCATTGAATGTTAATACAGAGATAGCATAGAAAAACTGAGGAATGAACATTTTTCACTGTCAGAAATCACTATACCTTTAAACATCCTGAGATTTTTTTTTTCCTACTCCCATCAATATTAGAAAAGTAAACATGGGATCCATATTGAAAACAGACTGACAATTTAACATGAACAGTTGGAAGAATTCATAACCCTTAGGAAGACGACTAACCTAACAATGTAGTAGATGGAGTTAATTCAAAATTAATGGAATATATTAGTGCCAGTATACTGGGTAAACATCTCAAGGAAACCAATAAAAAATGCTGACAGAGGCATATGAAAGATCTCAGTACCTAATTTAAAGCTTCTCCTAATATAGCATAAAAACCACTGAACCCTTTTTGTGAAGTTCCTATGCTCACTCTTTTAAGAACTGAACAGGGAGGCAGTTCTTTCTCTTCACAGGAAATTACTAAATGAAATAGGATGTTCCTTGTTTTTGCCTCACAATTTGGTGTTTAATTATTTTTTCTTGTTGTGAGTTTATTTCCTCAGATCTGAGCAACTCAAATACACATCTCCCATGAAAACAGCATCCCCTGTAGAATGTGATTTATATTGGAACTTTTAATCCCTACTTAGCATAGGTTGAAAAAATAGAGCACTGTAATGAGAATTCTCATCCTAGGTGTGCAGATGAAGCAAAAATTTTTAAAGTTGTTGCTTTTGTTGTTGTTGATGCTGATGTTGTTATTAAAGGAGTTATATATTACCATCTGTATGTTTTAAATGGTGAAGGTTACACAGAGGTGGTCAGTAGAATACAAGGAAACACTGCTGAAGCAATCAATGAAACAGCACAATGGAGAAGGCTGGGCCAAATATTCAACTGATAAAAACCCCAGTATATTAGATATATTGGCCAGCTCAGGATCTGCCTCAAGATATATTTCTATCACATTTTTTTGATCTATTTAGAAAAAAAAGGGCAAAGAGAGTGTTAGGCTCTTGAGAAAATATTAAATATAAGGTTTGTCTGCATTTGTAACTGAGTTTCCAGATAAATGAGTTTTAAGATCCAAATATTATTTTTTGAGTTCTCAAACATGATCTTGCAACATGACAACATGAAAACATGTATGCATATTTATGGACAATCACTCAGTAATTAGTTTACAAGAACATTTTGTATATGTTTTTCGGTGGCAATCTTCCCTGTTTGGGTGCTAGTCACTTACTAACTTTGAAGATCGTCTGAAGACCGAAAACTTTTAATATTGACCAAGTGTCTGAAGTAAAAAATAATATACTGAATATCAGTAGAATACTAAACACCATACTAGACCAGTAATATACTAAACAGTTAAAAGATGGTATTTTCCAAGGTGCAATAAGCACAGAAAAATATTTTCATGATGTGGACCATTTAAATCCCAGAGTATTTTGCTAAGTAAGATCAAACAAAGACCTTTGCCCAAACAAACGCGAAATCCTGAGTATGCACTCAATCCAATTAACTGTGGATTTTGTCTTGAATTTTTTCAGGAAGGATGGACTTTAATCCTGTTTCCATGTTCTCTTATAAGTGTTCCTTCAGATATATGCATGTGCCATTGTCTCATGAAGAGACAGGAGATGACAAAACCTATGGATCATACTGGAAAATTCTAGCTGACCACAGCAACAGTTGCAATTTGCCTTTCCTTTCATAGATAAGACAGAATCTGATCTATTTTATTGAGACAATGCTTCTGATGGATTGACTGAAGGAGATACCTGGAAAAATGGATACTGTTCCATGCCCTTGTTTTGCATTAGAATGCTGGAAGGTCTTTCTCAGAGTTCTTTAAAGATTTTGTATAAATTTAATTTTGAAAAATCCCAGATGGAAATAGGTATGGAGAGACTTCTGCCTTTTCTGAAATTAAGTTTTATGCATTTCTGTAAATAGTGTTCTATTTCTGCTGCTACTGTACCCAACAGTGTAACAGATGTTGTCTGGAATACACTTAAGGCTACAAAGTGTAGCAATAAGATTCTTTCTCAGACCTTTTTTTTTAAATTATTGTGCTATAGAAAAAGTAATAAATGCTTTGCATTGCTGCTTAGATACAGCAAAAACGTATCCTTCTTTCATTACCTCTATTAAATCTAATAGATGGAATTAAATGTTCTATTTTTCCCATTTCCAGAGCCCTTGTTTGTCTGATAGAGCCTTAATAAGGTTATTAGAAGACAATAATAATCTCCCAGTGTAAATGATTCTCATATGTGCCATTAGCTCACAACTAGTGTTAGTGGTCTTCAGTTATACCTTCTCTGTAACTTTTTGTTTCACTCAGATATGAGATTTCACTACAGAGTGTTGCAACTACAGTCTGTTACTCATGCAGAAAAATGTTCTGTTTATCTTACACAACAGCAGGAAATCCCCATTCAATTTTCTGTCCAAATTTCTGAAAGTGATTTGAAAGACCTGTAACAAAGTATTCCTCAGGGTTCTCAAACTAAAGGGCTCATTCTTGCTATATTTCCATATTAATTGCTTTAGCTATTACAAATAACAGTTCTAATTGGCTTTTGAAGACTTTTTGAACTTTGGTAATTAAGTCCATAAGGTACATTTAAAATTGTTGGCTCTAACCCGCTGTCGTCTCCTTGTCTGCCCACACATTGGGTAATTAATGCAGACTCTCCATGCAGTCCATCTCTTGATTTCCAGTTCACTACTTGGAATGTGTATGTCTTTCTTGCACAGAAGTACATGTACAGGCATATGAACAAAGAAAAATCCAGGGGGGATTTGAATTTGGGAATAAATTAATTACCTATTAAATGTAAAAACAAAGAAAAAGATAAAAAACCTTCTTCTGAAACAAGTCCCTTTTGTCTGTAACCAAATTAATGACCCTTTTCTGGCTCTTAGTAAGTTAGTTTTGATGGCACTCTGGAAAAATTTGCACTGAACCTTCTTACCTGTGAGAACAAAAAACAAAACTGGTTTTGCCAAGAAGTTCTCTATATCCTTTAATCTGTTCAATCCAATTCAAACATGGCACCATGATGCAATTGTTCTTGTCTGATCTTGGAAGCTTAGCAGCTTTGGAAACCACCTGAGAAAGATCTCATGTAATATGATCATAAATGAGGGTATCATGCCATACCAATTGATGGGCACTAAGATGCACGAGCAATCATCTGTAAGGTTTTATTTATTTATCACTGACACCAAGAAATTCAGGCACCAGTAAGAGGTGGTGAACCACTGATCTACAATGTTTCATAAAAGCCACACAAGCAGCATTCTTTTGGTGTTAAGCTGAGGAGATTGCTTAAGCAAAAATGTTTTCATTATTAGTTGAGATGTCTGGGACATGATTTGCACCCTATACACAGACATCTAGTGCTATGAAAGTTTTCCTGGTTATCTGAGGTCTAGAAAATGGGGCTGGAAAACATGAATAAGGATAGATGAAGTAGAAAATAAGGGTCCATTCTGTCTGTACTAGTTACCTAAATATAAATCATGTGGAATTTCCTCTAATTTCCTCTGATGTTTTCCAATCACACTAATAAAACACATTTTCCATAAAGGGGTTAAGCCACTCTTAGTATTTTTGAACCTTATAATTCCCTTTATTCAGTTAAAAAATAATGTGCAAAGCAGTATGCTTAGGCATGAGGAGAAAGCTATTCTGAAATACTTAAAACCATTAGCAAAACTATGAAACTTCACAGGTTTTTTTGTATGGTTATTTTACAAATGCACACTCCTTTTCAATTCTATACAAATGAGTGCTCTATCTTTGTATATATAGACACTTAGAGGAAGAATAGTAGGTAAACACATGATCATGCCAGGATAAAATACAAAGCAAATTAAATTGCAGATGCCTAAATTAATCCTTGAAAAATGGGGTCTCTAATGAAAACAGTTCATTATAAAAATATAATAGTGTCAAAGGAGGTACCCTGTGAGAGTCTAAAATTTGAGCTGATACTCTGAACGGAAAAAAGCCTAAAGCCTTTTTCCATCATTTAACTGAAAAAGGAAGGAGGAAAATACCAGAAACTGAATGAGATATCAGACTTTTGAAAGTTCAATTATCTTTGCAAAAACATTTAAAAATATATCTTTGCTTCTCTTTTTCCTACATTCATATTTTCAGGAAAGGGGTAACTCCAAGCTCATTCCCAGAGAGACACCATACCTGCATTGTGCTATTCTGGGCTGGAAAAGTGACCATCCTCAAAAGTTTAGCTAGATGACTCACAAAAAGGGGAGCAAAGCAGAACACCATCTTCAGTGGTCAATGGGTGTTTGGACACTTATTGATCTTACCAGGTTACTTTAATATCTTCTGGTGCATTTGAGCAAAATCAAAGACTGTCATCTTCTGTTTCAGATGTTTTTACAAAGAAGTTGTCAGTCTGTCCTGAAGTTAATTGTGGTTTTCCCTGACTATTTGGCTAAGAGTGAGAGATCACCCTCGAAGTTCTTGATTCCACTGACAGATAACACAATCCTCACTGACTCTGGCAGTGACAGACTATCATGCCAGAAATCAGGCATCATTTTGTCTTGTATTTTAAACCTACTTTGTGACCAGACCGAGTAGCCTGAGGGTGCAACTACAAGAGGGGGCAAACAAACAGTGAATCAGAATCATGGAGAAAGATTGCAAAGAGGATAAAACCTAGAAGAATGTAAACCCTGTACCTTGCCCATTATCAGAGATGGATATCCATATTACTGCTAAAAGAAAGAACTTTCTGCATGGAGACTTACAGAAGTGAAAACCCAACAGCATTGATCAGTCAGCTCTGTCACAAACTTCTATTTGGCAATGCATTTATGTGTATTGAAGTTCATCAAACTAGGGATATTTTAGGCCTCGTAAAATGTCAGTGTTTATCAGGAAACTAGGTGAAAAAACCAAAAAAGTAAGTTTGGAATGGAAAAGTTCTTTTGAATGGAAAAGTAAAATCTCATCCAACTCAGTGCACTTGCATACATTTTCTACCAGTTTGTCCTTTTGAAAAACTTTCAGTTCCCATCTGCATTTACATTACCTTTCCTGTATTCACAGAGAAAAACCACAAAATTAAATTTTTTAATGACATATTTGAGTTAGGGAGGTTTTCCTTCTTCGTTTTTATCAATGTATAAAGCCTCAGATTTTCTTCATAATAGCAATCATATAAATAGAACAAAGTGACTACAGCATGTCTATACTTTTTTTGGTCTTTTCTACAATCACATTGCAATCTGTAATGTGATTTTTCCTCTAAAATGTTTTTGAAAACATTTATAAACAAATATTTGCTAAGTATTATAAATAAGGAAAAAACCCCAAAGCTAGGGGAATTTTCTTAAGAAATTTGCCATGTGTATGCATGTGGACCGCATGTAAAGCAGATGATCTCTGTGGTCCCTTATTTCTATGGAGAGATGTCAGGCAACGTCTCTGACCAGTAAAAGAAATTTCTCCAGTAAAACTGTGACACAGTGCTGCTAATATAGTTCGGAAATATATTAATTTTCTATTTTCAACCCAGTTAGATTCCAATATATATTCATAATAGCAGAATGCACTAAACTACCTTGAAGTAATATCCGAATACATAAATTTCTAAGAATAATTACTCATTTTCTTTGGGATATAGTAAGTGTATGAGGACAAGGCAGAAGTTGTTCTTTCTGTTAACTTGAGCTTTAGCTCATTCTTTGCTTCTAACACTAACTAGGCAAAATATATTACAAAAGGGACTGGAAAATATGTATCTTTAAAAAAAGTATAGGAAGAACTTTTCCTAGAGGCTAAGAGCTCTCATCAATATAATAATTTTGTAGCTGGTCAGCAACTACTGTACTCAGAGACAGGCAAGGTAAATGGTATTTCCTTGCAAAAAATCACCTAGATATTTAAGCAGGCATATTTCTGTCTGTCTGTCTACCTTCCTACCTAACTAAAACCACTCAGAAATCATATCTGAGGTTCTATCTGAAAAAGTGTTATGTTCTGTTAACAAGCTGCTGTTGGACCCAGCAATTTTGAAGAACATCTTTGGCACCTGGGTATCTGAAAGGTGCCAAAAAAATAATTGCACAAGGCTATGTCTTCACTTTTCACTTCATGGTCACCCATTCTTATGGTTTGCAGCACTTTTTTAAAAATTGGCATTCCTAATTCCTGTTCTCTCCCCTCTTTGAGGGAATGAAGACCTAACTTTGTACTGTTCTTGAACAGCATTCTGCAAATTTAGTTTAATTTGTTTTGGCTTTCTTTTTTTTTTGTTTGGATTTGTGTGGATTTTTAACAACACTTCGTGTAAAACAATGAGGCAGGCATGTGCAAACTAGGGAGCCTGGACTCAAATATTTTGACCCAGATATTTGACTAAGGCCATTTGCATAACCTTGAATATCTGACAGTTTTCAAGTGCCTCCCACAAACACATTTATCACCCACATATCTATCTAGATATGCAAGTCATATCTATCTAGACAGTTTTCTATGACTCAGACACAGCACTTTCAGAGTGCCTATTATCTCCCCCTGCTCTAAAACAACCTAGAAAATAACTCAACACTCTGATTACATCTTTGAGACATTTAAAATTACATAAAATCAATCTCAGCAAAAATAAATATGAGATTGATTTTAAAAAAGAAATGTAAAGGTTATTTTGGGAAAAAAGAAGGAACCAAGTTCTGTACCTATCCAAAATATCTAAAAAGAAATTCTGAAAGAAAAAGTATCATCAGTATGACTGATATACCAAGTGAAAAAGAGTAACCAGCATTATAAGTCTGATGACATTTGTATTTCTTATAATCATTTTATCAAATACCTTTGTGTTAATTGCAGTGATTTAAGATGCTAACTTTTATCCTGATACTAGAGGTAACGCCCATAAAACAAGTGCAGAAATTCAGTATCCAGCAGGTTCCTGGCTGGCATAACTAATAGCACACTGAAACAAAGGGCTTTATGATAATACCCCAGGCAGTAAACTCTTAAGAACTGATGACAGTCACACAGATCCTGCTGTTACACCTGTTTTAAGAGGAAAATCTTGGAATAAAACACAAAGTAACCAAGTAAAGAAGAAAAGTTGGCTAAATATTTTACTGTGATTAACAATGGCTATTTTGTTATCGATAGATACGGAATGTCTTACATTTTACTATGCAATCAATTATATTTAGCACACTAAAGCATCCAGAGAAGTTAAAGATTGATCAGAGAAACAAGCATCCTTGGCAGACCACTTTTCCATGAAATTGAAGTTTGTGATATTGTAGGAATAACTGGTTACAGGCAGTTGCCAAAAAGTTTTAATATCCTTCAAAGAATTACAACAGAAGTATAATCTATCATTTTTTTATTTAAATACTTGCCATTGCAAGTTTGTTTGTCTTGGAGCATGAAAGAAAAGACCATTAATTTTGCCCATACTAATATTATGATAAAGTAAAAGAATTTGTGGCAGTTGCCACAGAACATCTCTTACTCATATATTGTTGCAAGTTGCAAATTTTCTGACTAAACAGGCATAGAAGAAATAAAACATCAAATAATTATTCAGCCATACATTAGGAGAAAATAAAGAGTTATTATCTGATTTTCCCAGCCTTTTCTTAAAATGCTGGAAGGAAACAGAAACATATGCTTCTAGTAAACATAACACACTGTTTCTTAATTGTGTAGGACAGCCCATTCAAAAACATCTTTATCCATGTATTTTTGATCTATAACCTGTAATTTGACTTCTGGTATATGTTCAATTTTTTTTTTTTTTTTTTTTTTTTTTTTTTTTTTTTTTTTTTTGTGGTCAGACACAAAAGTTCTTAAAAGATATATTCAAAATTAACCAGAAATATTGTTTTGAGATATGCCTATAAATTTATAAAGAAATTATTTCAACCATTAAATTGAGAATACTAGATATTATTCCTATTTTATTAATTTTAATGGTATCTATGGATATTACAAATAATTTCAAAATAAAATTGAATCTGTGGTACAACTTTTATAATACGGATGTATGAAGTTGTGAGTACAGGAATTATATAAATTGCTGTATTTGGACTGAATTGTGTTTGGACTGAAGTATGGGGAGTGTTTTCTGAAGGCTTTTAGGAGGATAATTTTGTTTATTTATTTTTAAGGGTTAGTATAGCTTTACATGTTTTCCATTTCTTAAAAGATTGAATTTTAGTGGGAAATGGAAAGTGGAGGATTAAATGTTAAAAGCTGCCTAAGGGATATGGAGAGGCCCATAGGTAGCCAAGGCTGATGAAAAACATGAAATGTCTTAATAGTTTAGGTACGTTTTAAAAAAAAATCTCCCAAAGTGTGCTCACTTTGCAATCTCCATATATCTGCTATTTTCTTTACTGCAATTTTGTGAAAGCCAAAGGAAAAAAAGTAAAAATTATGGAAACTGTATTTCTAGGTCCCTTAATAATTGTGAAAATTGCCACATTAGTCTTTGCTTCATAACAAGGATTCACTAAGAGAGCTAGAAGTAAACAATTTAAAATAAATTGCTTTCAGTTTTTAAGAGTTTCCAAAGTACCGTAATCATTACAGTTATGATCCATGAAACATTTCCAATAACTGCATGCATAGATCCTGTCCTATCAGTGTGGTTTTAAGGGACTTTTTAGAGAAAATCCTTTGGATTTAAAGTTTTAATATGGAGGCTGAAATTCTGGTAAAAAAAATTGTCTTCCCTTATTAAGCTTTGGGAAGATAGATGTCAAAGACCCTTCTTGAGCAAGGTGTTTGGACCAGATGATCTTCTGTGGACCCCTCCAATCTTACCCATTCTGTGATTCTCTGAAAAAGATTAGAATTAAAATTTAGATTTCCCCCAGACAGGAATTAGAGACTATTTAAAAGATATGTAAAATAATTAGCATTCACTTTTTTACTCCTTCATAAAGTGAATAAATCAATTCATTTGCTTTTAAAATTTTCAGCAGCAACTTCTATCTAGATTAATATTCTGCATGTAGCACAGTGATGGCTTATCCAGATGTCATTATGTACCTACATTCACAGCTGAGATGAACCACTTTCAGCAGTGTTAACACTGTTCATTTATCACCAGCCTGCGAGTAAAAAACATGCAAGTCTTCATACTGACATTTTTAAAAATATTAACTGTGATGCTGAGGCACACTTAAATTCATCATAATTGCAATATATTTATTTCAGATTACAACCTAGCACAATCCTTTTACTGGCTAAAATCCACAAAAATCAGAAGACACTTGAAAATTCAATGTCCTTTAGGCCCTTTTGTTTAACGTATTGCAGTTTCATTTTCCATGGATAATATTACATTTCCTTATATGGGAGATTCTAAATTAAGTAAAACTCCAATATGACAAGAAGAATGTTGCTGACTGATGTAGTGGTCTGGAGCATTTAGCATCTATGTAATCCCACAGGTTGAAATAATCTGCCAACAGTAAACAACTGAACATCAGCTATATCAGTCTCTGAACTTCTTTTCTTGCAACCCAAGACTAAGGAGAGTTGAAGCCCACAGGTCTCCACAAATGTTCTTTTGGCATTTAGAAGAATCCATACAATGCTGGCATGTGTTGAATCACATATGGGCACTGATGGCTCATCAGTATTGTTACAGCAGTTTAATGACCAAAGCTGCAGTGCTGCTCCTAAGAACTGTTGTAGGGCATTTAAAACACAAGGCAGAGCGCTGAGCTAATTCACCTTCCATTGGTGGTGAAAGCTTTGCTAGCATAAGCAAGGAAGCTGTGAAGAAGCAGCAGTAAGCTGCCGTGTATGTGTGGAGAATAGGACAGCATCTTTTTGATGAAAGTTTAAAAATATAAATTGTATAAATCTGAACTGCCTTGCAGCATACTTCTGTTGCTGCCACTAAAATTCTCAGAGGGAGAATATTCTGGGTCTTCACAGCACAAGAAATATTTTCTGTAAGAAGGGAACAAAATAAAAAATAAAAAACCATGCTAAGAATAAATTGAATGAAAAAGAAACCACCTTGAGTGATCTATTTTCTCCAACTGGACTCTTTCTACACTATTTCTGATTATTATGTAGATTTAACTTGGGATTTTCAGCATTACATTTGTATGCCTTTATTTCAGGTAAATATACACGGTTTTCCTCTTAGTTCCTGGCAGTTTTCTTTCTTTAATAATGTCGCTGGCTTTGCAGCACATCAAGTGTGCTTGAATCTTCAAATACCTACAGCATTTTCTGTTTAATGCTGTAGATGTAGGTCAATGCAATCCCACTAGTGATTCATGACACAATTCCATCTGGCTCATTACTCAAATTCAAGGGGAGATAGGAAAAGAAGAGGGTACATAAAATACAAAGATGAAGTGTTTCTTTTCACAAACAGAAACCCAGTTGTCCCCAGTTGTCCCCAGTTCTCATACTTTGGCAGCTGTTTTCATAACAGCAGTCAGTGATGGAATTCTAAGAAGCGGCACCTGCTGCTGAAAAGACCATCCTCTTCCTGCTGATCAGAAGCTTTTTTTACCAATGGTTTTAATAAACAACTGATTCACATCTCTTGCTCATCCAAAATCTCTCATCCAACATAGTATCTTTTTTTAAAATATCAATTCATTCTTTTGTCTAAGTCACCATTTATTTTATGTAAATACAGCAAAATTTGAAATGCCTATCTGATTATTCAGTCCTCCCAATTTAATCAAGATGGTATCTGTTTGGGACATAGAATTGGACAAACCTTTAAAATTTTTGTATCTGCATAAAAAAGGTCTAGTGACATATTTATGTCTTATCCTAGCTTTTATTACCAGAAAAAATTGAAACCAAGAAGAAACTTCCCATATAAAGTAGAGGCATTTCTCCTTTCGGGTGTCTTTACTATCTTGACTATTTAGTAATTTTTTTCCCTCATTCCATTTGATTTCCCTAGCTGAATTTGAGAGTAGAGTTGGAAACAACAAAATGACCAACATGCAAAACTGTTTTTCTATTGAGGAGAAATATTTAAGTGTTCAAATAAACTACAGCATTGCCAGCAGAAAGGGCAGAGAGCAAGTTACTCCAGGACATTGGTAAGTTCTGTTGAGTGCTCTCACCACATTCAATATTTTCTAGCAGAAGAGAGGTCTGAATTCACATGCCCCCCATGTAAAGCACAAGTATTTAACAAGGAGAAGCGTGACTAGTCTCTTCACTGTCCTCACTGAGTCTTTCCATGTGGTTTCAGAAAGGACCAATACTTGCTAACCCATGCATTATTTTTTTTTTTCTCAGTCATATTAGTGACTTTCTATAGTTTTTCCCCTGTTCATATGAATACAAAAGGAATGCCAAATAAAATACATATCCATATGTTACTTTGGGTTTTTTTGAAAGGATTTACAAACAATGCATTCCCTCTTTTACATATTAGGCATATTGGACCATGTTCAACTGGCATAATGGAACAGATATTTGTGTAATCCACTGTTATCTCAACTAACTTCTCATAAGAGCAGGAAGATGAAATTGTAAAATGTCAGTTGCTGGAAAAATCAAGTTGGGCTGACTCTATTACTAAGTTGAATACAGGCTCTGCTTTTCAGAACTTGCTGCTGAATTGTACAGTCAGTCTCTCAGTGTCTGTGCTATTTTCTGGGCTCTGCGTGTGGACATGTAATACCTTGAACTCATCAACATGTTGTACAAATACAAAGGCAGATGTCTAAAGACAGCTATAAAGTTTCCATTGGAAATGTGACCTGTTCTGTACAAAGCTACCTTTGCAGGATGTATTCTTGTGTTTCACTTCCATTTTACTTCTCAGATAAATTTCTATTTCAGTCATAAATTTTATATTCATCATATCCTTTAATCTTCTTAACCTAAGTCCAGGAAAAATAAGCAGATTTTTAATTAAGAAAGCTGCAAGAAACCAAATCATCTATAGCTGGAGAAAGAAAAGCAAATGACGGTTGTGTGGGTATAATAATGTGCTGTGATCAAGACTGAATCACAGCTGAAACCTGAAGCTGATTGTCCCGCTGTGGGTTGAATGAAATGTGAAAAAATAATTTAATGCATGCAAAACCTTTACACAGATTCCTAAGTGAATTACAAAAACTAAGGTAGTTGCTTTAAAAATAAATTATATTTCAGTGCTTCCACATGAGTATTAATCTGTATCCCTGGACAGTTTATCCTTCTATAGTGGAAAAAAGTAAAGCAAAATATAGAATCCTGAACAATTCATGGTTTTATAAAAACCAGTGCATTTTCACAGTGCATTAAAAAAAAGAAAAAAAGGCCTGCCTTTTTTTTAGTATTACTTTTTATTACTTCTATTTTTCCTTTAATATCCAGAAATTCTTAGCATCTTATTTATTAGTAGTTTCATTTCAAGAATACCTGATGGGAGACATGCCTGGGCAATATATGATATTAGATGTGGAAAAGAAAATGAGTAAAAAGCTCCTTCCCAAAGGCCTCCTTCCTTAAAATTAAAAGAAAGAAAAGAGTAGGAAGAGTGCTAGAATACAGAAGCACATTTTTCTGCTCTTTCTGGTTTATCCTGTTTTGTTTATTTCTTTTTAAGCATAATTATACCATATTGTTCATGAAGCAAAGTATTTGTTTATTATCTATAGTGCACCCTCAGGAGGATCCTGAGGAGTATATTTTTGGGGAGGAATAAATACATCTCTATAATTTGAGAGTATAAAATTCAGCAAGTCTTTACAAAATTGACGGTTAAGCCCATTCTACATTGACATCACTCAGTGTTTCACATTAACTTTAGGAAGACTAAAATGCTTCTGAATTGTCATCCAGATAGGCTCATTCAGAGGTTTGTTCCCAGAATGTCTGAAATGCACATGGTCTCCCTCTCTGATGGAATGCTCTCGTGGAAAGCCCTGTGAGAATGTTGTCTTTGGATCTAAAGATGGAGGGTTGCTCAGAAACTCTCACAGAATATGTAAGTATCTCATTCACTTGTGAATACATTGTTCACTTCAAAGAGAAATCTTGAGTTAAAAGCTTTGCTTTAAGAGCTGTGTTTACACTGAACCGTATGCTGTGTCTGAACAGATTGTCACATCCAATGTTTAAAAGCTGAAGCAGCATATGGAAGTATTGGAGGTACTGATGTTGCCTAATGTTTTAACTTTGTTTTTATGTTCAGGAATGTTAATTGGACCCACACAAATGCTCTCACATGCAGCATCCTGCATTTTCCCTCTCTTTTAATTTCTATAATTTATTGAGATTTTTTGTAACTTATGTTGCTGGTTTACATTTCACAAACCAAAAGTAGTGCAATGCAAAACCTAGTGAACTGATAGGAGCAAGAACTAGTAGACTCTGTCTGCAATTACTTCATGATGTCCAGAACAAAAGCTACAAGTGTCATCTGAGAAATCTGTATAACAGTCTCTTCCAGTAAAGACATCTTCATTCAGTGTCTCTGCACAACAGCAAAAAATACAGTGGCTACATTTCTATCTCCACATAAAAATCTTACCACTACCTATCCAGTAGATTAATTAGCTTTGTTGTAGAAGCATTATGAAGCTTATACTCTTTATATAGCCTATGCTTGATGTATTTGCATCAAAAGAGATGAACAAGGGTCAAAATCTATTTCAGAACACAGGGTTGAAATCTTTCTAGACCCTCCCCACAAGCTTAATGTCTTAAGATGTTATATATTAGGAAAATAATATAATGCTTAAAAATTAATTTATTTCTGAGTTGCTAGTTATTTTACTATCACTTCAAACAAAATAACAAGCAAAATTGGGGTAAGGATAGTGTCTCTAAAATTTTTTTGAGCAATTCACAGTAGCAGGAAAGAGATATGATTTCATTAAAACTCATTAAACCTCTTGATAAGGATAACTTTAAAATCTCCTTTTTCTTTATGTAACATTTTTACTTACTTGAAAAGTAAATTAGTTCCTTGTATTTTGTAAATATTCTTTCAAACATGCATATTGCTTAAGAAAAGATAATTATCTTCATTTGAGACGCTGTAAAATGCAGTACTTTTCAGATATGTTGACGTTAGCTTTGCCTTTAAATAATGTTCTGCTAAATTTAATTCTGGAAAGAGATCACTGAAAATCTAAAATACTGTTGGGACTGAAGTACAACATAATTCTTGTTGTATGAAATACAGATGAAATTCTAGATACTCAAAAAACAAAATGAAACATGTAAAATTTTGTCAGTGGAAGATTTTTTTCATTGAACCAACACAGCTTTTCCAGCAGCATCAGTCTCCTTGACGAGGGAAAAAAGCATCATTCCAAGGGTGTTCCAAATGGACCCCAGATGATCCATTAAGCAATCAAATCCATTTACTTTCAGCACTGGGGAGAGAAGCCTCCTGCTGTTCTTTCTTGCCTGCTACAACCTGCTGGCTCCAGGATCAAATCAAGACACTTATGCCTTTATCTTTTTTAGGAGCACATTTCATCAAGTAGGTATCCTAAGAATAACTGTAAAGCTGTATGTTAAGAAATACAGGAAATCCAGACTTCCTGTCAGGTTAGACTCAAAGTTTTAGAAGTTTTCCTTACTCCAGACAGAGCAAATTTCCAAAGGGAAACACAGGCATCTAGGATAGATATCACCAGCGTAGAGAAAACCACAGGTCTACTCTTCCTGAAATTATTTCTCAATTTTTCTATTTCCAGCAGCTTTTTCCTCACTCTTGAAGCCCTGAATACAATACCAGCAATTGGGATGCTCAGATTTTATGCAAAAAATATGGAGGTAACATAAGGTTACCATAATAAGATTTTGTTCAGAAATATGTTCACCTTTTCTCTCCTGAGCTTCCAGGTTAAATAGCTCTAGTGGTAAAATGGAAAAAATGGCACCATAAGCTCAAAGTAAGACAACAAGAACATAATCCACCTTGAATTTAAGCACATTGTGTGAGACCTTTTCTGGTTACCAAGGTTAGGTTCAGGCAAAAGAAGCCTCCGTTCTCTGGTACATCTTATTCCTGTAAAATATGGAGTGCTGACTTCACAGGAGCCGCATTTGCTGAACATCTTTCAGGAACTGAGTCCTCAAGTTGACTGACAGCAGAAGAAAGAGATGATTCTAAGCCAGACAGTCTGTAAATCTGTGTTGTGGAGCACTTTATCAGCAACAGTGGGCTGGTACAGCTGGGAAGGCCACAAGGCAAAGCTGCATCACTTCAGAACTTATGTCTTCTGTTTTTCTGGGGCACTAAAGACATGAATAAAAGTACTGTGCAAGGGAAGAGGAATTACTTTGTAATTAAATGACAAACCTTATTCAAGAATGTAGAAAACAGTCATCCTGTCTTTCAGTGTCTCCTCTGGAATGTTTTTAACAGAGCTGGTCTGTAAGAAATTCCTTGAGGGAAAGTCTTTGCAGCATATGTTCTCAAGAGAGGAAGAGGGACTGTGGAAATATTCAAATACTTCTGAAATTGTTTAGGGTCTGTATATCCTCTCTTTAAAGGCACAAAGCTCAAAGTTCTTTCTTATTTCCATATTTAATTTAATTTTAAGTTTTCTGGGCCGACAGTATAATCTTGAGTACTATTAAGCACATGTGAGAACATCTAAGGTCTGTTTTGTTATTTCTAAGGAAAAGACAATATGAGACTTTGCTAAAATATTGGAAATCATAAATTAAAATGAAAACAAAGAGCTTCTAGTTAATGGAAGTAGATTATAAATCTCCTACAAAATGAAAATCTAATTTTGCTGTGGTGGGATATGACACGAATAACAAATGTCTTAGCATGTAACACATTTAAGGTATTACAATCTTGATATATAATACAATTGCCTTGAAGATGTTACCACCACAGGACAGAAAAAAAGCCCAGAAGTGTCATAGTTTATAATTTTGGGAGTATGAAAGATATTGCTTCAAAAGACTTCCCAGCATTAAATTTTCTTACATTAGCTGTGATGGCTTATAAAAGATGAGATTTTTACACGTAAATATAATCTCAGAGATGGCCTGCAAAATGCTCTAAAGCCACAGAACTTCAGGTAAATGGTCTGAAATTCTGGCTTGCAGGACTGGAAATTTCTAGCATGGTTATGTTTCTTCCATTTACTCTGTATAGTAATGCAAAGTAAACATCCCAGAATGGGATGTAATTAACACCTGCTGTGGTGTCTCAAATGTCATAAACTAAACAGAGCTGAGCCAAGACAGTTCTTGGAAGATGTAGGTCCTTTCTTATATATGGTTCATGAGGAAGTGAGCTGTTATACTTGATGTTCTTCTGTCATTTCTTTTCATATTTTTGAAAAAGGGAATTTTGTTCTTATCTTCCTAAACGCATTAACAAAAATGTAAAGGCTATTTGCCTTTAAAAAAAAGGATATGTTTACTTAAATTTTAAACTGTAGAAAATTATGAAAGATTACCTAGAACTACAAGAAAGGTTTTAGAAAACATATTGTTTGGGATATTGTGTTATTCAGGGACTACTAAAAAGAGTGAAATAGCTATTTATAACCTTGCAGCTATTAAAATTTTATAATGTGAAAATGACTTTAGAATATAAATCATTTTGCCATCAGGAATACCATCCCACCAGCAACTAGGAATCCTTGGTAAAACTGTAAATTATAAGAATATTGGTTTCATGAACCTGGGTTATTTTTTCATGACTCTGTTTCTTGGTATCTCACAAGTTGAACTTGCAGTTACTTGGAAGATATTTTACTTTTCCAAGAAACTCAATTAGAAACTGATCCAAAGATATCTGGGTCTAATTGCAGAAATTCTTTGCACCAGGTGTCTTCTTCTATTGCACTTTATCAGACTTAGAGCACTTACTTGAAGGAAATTTGCTAGAAAGGATGATTGCTGCTGAGTAAACTATCTGTTTGGTATGGAGTCACAATTCTTGCCCACACAGTAAAACCATCTGAATTGAAGTAATCAAAGGAAATACATTTTTCCTTTATGGCTTGTTATTATGCCTGAAGACTGATCATTTTCCATCCATCTGTGCTTTCAAATACTGTGGGCAATTTTCTGTGATTTAAAGCAGAATGCAACAAGGAAAATAGCAAGATTTTGAAGTGAAGTTTACCATGAGAAAATTCTGTCAGTGAAGTACAAAAATACACTATGCTTTTTATCAGTGCATTAATTGTATTATGCAGATAATCAAAGAAATAAAAAACTTTTAAAGCAATGCTCTTATAATTCAGATTCTGCAAGGATACAAATGCATTCAGTTTGCAAAATCAAGAGCTCTTTTCATTCTGCAACTAAATGCTTCTACCATTTTGCATAAAATAAACTGTGTAATATAGTTTTTAAGGTAAATTTTCAAATCCTGGAATGAAAATCCAGCACTGTTAAGCAAGTGGGTGAGTAACATAAACCCATCTGTAGGTGAAAGGTGCACATTAGCTGAGAATCTAAAGATTAATGCTCAGAACTTGTATCTGTTACCATTACTGAACATCTGACTGGATATGTACATGTACAGATAAAACTAATCCCTTCCCAGACAGCTGCATTAACATAGCACTGTACTTTATCTTTTATTTCAGGGCTCAGTCGTAGGGATTGTGATTAACTCTTGGTTTTGTGATAACAGAGCTATAAAGTTTTTATCCAAGCCTGGTTTATATCCAAACAGTTTAGGGAATTAAAGCTCTCATCTCACTGCACTTATACAGAAATATACCAAATTATATTGGTTACTTAAGAATTTTATTTTTTATATTGCTATATTTATACTCAGAAATTTTGGAAAGTTGTGAGGAAAAAAGTAAAATTACAGCCCAGATACCAATAATGCATTGATGTGTAAAGGTCTTCAAAGCTTTAAAAAAAGTAAGCTTTCTTCCCTTTTGTCTATGTGTGGGCAATTAATAGTATTCCTAGCAATGTTCTAATCCAAATATCAAAAGTTACTGAAAATTTAAAAATATATTTTTCTGGTACTATTTCTCTCTTCTGTAATAGAAAATGTTAGAAAGAATCAGAGAAATCTGTTTTCATTACAGCATTACAAGTAGAGCAAGATGGCTAGCAGGTTTGAAATACAGGGTGAAAAAATCATGTAGTAACAAAACAACAAGATTTTTTAGGAAGGAGTGATAGTCAATAAAAAAGAAACATGAACAAAACAAAATGTAGAAGGAATGTGTGATTTCCAAAAAAGCAACAACAAAGGAAAAAGGTTTCCCTTCTTTTCTTCTTTTCAAAAACTACTACTAATAAGAAACCATTGACATAGTTCTAAAAGTTAAATTTTCATAGTAATAACGTTAAGTAAGGTTCCATTGGTCAAATTTCTTTTCTTTGTTGATATATCCTTTAGCAATATGCAGCCTTGTGCTTAGCAAAATAAGACCTGACTTCCCTAGGGCATCAAAACAGCAGAAGATCTTTCTGGACATACTAGAGATAGACAGACAAGATTTAGTTTTTACAGAGAGCTGATACACTATGATGTTTGAAAACTGAATGGACAGTCTAACCATAAATGCTGAGGGGGTTTGAAAATATCAGCTAGCTTATTACCTGGAATGGTGCTACCCCTGTAGCTCCACTTTTCTGGTAAGGAAAAATAAACTTAGAAACAATGTTGAGACTTAAAACAAACATGGTAGCAGTAATTTCAGACCACTAAGAGTTATGAAAACACAACAGTTTGGGACAGAACAATAATGAAAAAGAACCTTGGACAAAAGTTCTCTGACCTCTGGCTAACACAAAAGTTAATTTCACACAGAAAAACTGAAACCATGGTAAGGATGTAGTCAAGATTCAGTCATCAGGTCTTACTTAGGTACGGAGATAATAATTTTATCTGACCAAACAGATCCTTCAGGATCAGCAGTAGAGTAATACTGGTTGCAGCAACTGAAGTGGTGCCTCCTACAACAGGGTGGCTGAGAATCATATGGAAAGAACTAAAATTACAAATCTTTTGGCTTTCAGGTCTGGACATTTAGAAAAGTGGTTTATATTCTGCTTCTACTTTACTTTTTTGAAGTTATTCTAGCTGGAAAAATAACTCTGAGGCCTGAAAGAGAGAGCTAAGAGATTAATGACATGGCACCAATGTTATTTAACATCTTCATTAATGACATAGGCAAAGGGATTGAGTGCAACCTCAGGCAATTTGCAGATGACACCAAGTTGAGTGGTGCAGTCGAAATGCCTTATGTTGGAAATGTAATCCAGGGGGACCTGGAGAAGCTTGAGAAGTTGGCCCCTGGGAATCTCATGCAATTTGACAAGACCTAGTTTAAGGTGCTGCACTTGTGTCAGGGCAACCTCCAATATCAACACAGGCTGGGGAATGAACAGATGGAGAGCAGCCCTGCTGAGAAGGACTTGGGGGTGCAGGTGGATGAGAGGCTGGACACAAAAGCCAAAGGTGTCCTGGGCTACATCCAAAGCAGCGTGGGCAGCAGGGAGGGAGGGGATTCTGCCTCTCTGCTCCTGTGAGACCCCACCTGCAGGGCTGCATCAGCTCTGGGCTCCCAGCGCAAGAAGGACATGGAGCTGTCAGAGTGGATCCAGAGGAGGACACCAATATGATTATAGGCATGGAGCACCACTCCTACAAGGAAAGGCTGAGAGAATTGGGTTTATTCAACCTGGAAGAAGAGGAAGCTCTGTGGCAAGACTATTTACAAGACCATGTAGTAACAGGACAAGGGAGAATGGCTTTAAACGGAAAGCACCAAAACAGAAGTAAAGATGCTGAAGACTGAAGATTGAGTGATATCAGGGTGAAGGGATCTATCAAATGAGTTTTAACTCTAACTAAAAATACAGTCTTCAGAGTAAAACTCTAATTGTCTTCTTGATTAAGATCTGATGTCAAGTACAAAATTAAGTTCTTAGTTAAAAAAGGGAGGCACTGAAAAGAACTCTAGAGTTGAATGGTAGTGATTCGAAGTACTGTCTGAATAAGAGCAAAAGAAATTAATCTCATTTTGCTAAGAATTTTGCAACTGTATCATGATTTTCATTCCACTTCTATTCAACCTCATTCTCCAAGTTAAATTCTTTGCATGTATTTTCAGTCTCAGTTTCTTTGCAAAGAATGCAGACAATGTCAAAATCTCAGTAAGTTGTGATGAAATTCAACAGAAGAAGAAGTTAGGAGATGGATGAGGAAAGCAAAACGGGAGATGTCTGGACCACAGAAAGCTGGTTACTGGGTGACGTATTCTATACAAGATGATCAGTTAAAACGGATTTTAATCTAACCATACTAGTCAGAACAGCTCAAATTTTATGACTCCAAACAAATGATTACTCTATGATGTACCAACAATTTCTAAAAGGATTTTTCAGTCTTCTTTTGAACATGTTTTAATGGGGGGTTGTTTCTTTCATGCAGACAGAAGGTTCAATAAAATAAAAAATTTCTCTACTGACATGCTCTGTAAATGAAACTGAAAATTGTTCAATAAATGATGACCCTGTTCCTTACTTCCTTTCAGCTGTTGTGTTACCAAAAAATCTGTAAAGTTAAGAAAACTCCAATGTAAAATTAATACCTATGTAGCATTAAGAAGCAGGCATTCTTTATTTGGCTGGTATACAGAGGAATACTTCCTCCCAAATATGTTTATGATGAGTATAAGAAAGTTTCTGTTTATATACTCTGTTCTACACACATATTCATTGACTGTCCCATGATTATATACAATAATCATTACATACAAAAAATGATTATATACAATAATCATTTCCCCAAAATCATTAACCTATTTCCCCTATTTTAAGCACAAGTTCTTCTGCCCTGGGGTTCTCTCTGGTGGTCCCTGGTGTCACAGACCCCAGCGTTACAGCTGGCAGTTGAGTAGGCAAGGCACTGGGGCTGGTGAACTTCCAGTTTTCCTTCTTACACAATGAGCATTGCAGATCCACTGGCCAGTGGTTTTGGTAGAGCAAACATTGTGTTAGCTCACAGGCATAGACAACATCTGGTAAAAGCTGGATAGAGACCTCGCAGTGCAGGTGCTTCAAATGGTCTTTTGCACATTTCTACCCATCTTTCACTGCTAAATAACATATTAAGTCTGATTTCCTATGGTCTTGACTTAACCTCAACTGATTCTGTAGTAATAAAAAGTAGTATTTACACAATTAATTACAAAGTCTAACTAAGGCTATGTCACGGTTTGATGCTGGCACAGTGCCAGTGCACCCATGAAAAAATATTTTTCTCAAATGAGTGCAGTGAGATGTGACCTGAAACAGAGCAAAGCAGGCTCAAGCTTAGGAATATAGGAAAAAAAACTTTATTAACCTACAATATAATAAGAACACACTAAAACCTTCCAAAACATTTCTCCTCCCATCCAGTTTCCACCAAAACCTTGAATTCTCAGTCAAGTTACCAACCCTCAGATAATCACTTCTCAGTTCGTTGCCACCCCTCAGACCCTCAGATAATCACTTCTCAGTTCATCAAGGGAAAGAGGAGTCTCTCTTGTTCCATAGTCTTCCCCAGGAAACACAGTTGAAATCTCTTGTGTTTCCATGTTACACGTGGCACCGCCTGGAGAAAATCTGCCATCGTGACATCCTCCTTCCATGTACAGGGCTCTCACCACTGTCCATGGACCAAAACTGCTTATAGGGTTCATTTTAAGGATGCTTTGCCAAGTACCAAAGAACAACAATTTTTCATGTGGCAACAACAGTCCCCCCCTCCATTTTCACTTCCCCTGGGCTGAGGGTCTCCAGAACAGAGATCTTCTTCTTCCCCAAACACAGACTTCACACAGGCACCACCACACCAACCTCATCTTCCCCTGTTCACTCCTGCACTGGCCGTCATTGCAGCAGGTCACTCTCTTGGCTCAATGTTAACATAATTTTCACGTTAACATAAGCAGAAACCGCAGCTATCAGCATGTAAAAGAGGACTATTCAAGTCTGGTCAGAAAAAAAAAAACTAAATATGTAGACACCCCACATTTTTACTGTCAAGTTTTTCAACACATGATTTGTTTGACAATTATTATCTTTTTTTTTCTGTCTTTTAAATAATACAGCATGAGAAGTTAAGAAAAGGTGGTACATTTAAAAACACTATCTATCTTTGAAATTCCTTAATTAGCTTCTGGCATTTCTTACTGCCTGAAGATGGTACTTAAAACATGAGGGGTAAATGACATTTTCCTTTGTCAAAGGCTACCTTTGGGATTTTTAATATTTTGGCTGCCCTAGCACTTAATCAGAAATCCATTAAAAAATATTCATAATAACTATTATGAGTGCTGAACCAGGTACCCAGCATTATCCCCACAAAAATTAACTGATTTAAAAAAATAAATAAAACTTTAAATATATTCAGTCCATGTATTCCTTCTTTGAGGTGGCAGACACCTTGTGAAGTTTAGCTAGTCTCATCTGGTTTTGTGGCAGTTTCAATGAACTGCTTCCTGTGTGGAAATTATATGGAGACAAATGCTTCAATCTCATGCTAATACATCAGTGCTTAAAAAGTTATAATTTAGCCTTAAAAACTGGTATCCTTTCAAGACTTAGTATTTTTGACACAAAAGCAAGCTTGAGTTAAATATCCATGTAAATGTAGAAGTATCAGTGTTTAAACAGATGTCAACAAGCTCTTAGGAAATGGAACTAATGTTTCAGGTGATGATGAATGAAGAGTTTCAAAACAGCTCTGTAGCAATAATAAAAAATGGCATGTGAGAAAAAAATAATAGATTGCACTAAAACAGAAGATATTGGAAATTTAAGCTTAAGAAATTAAAAGCAGGAGTTGTATCTCAAGGTCCAAAACTCTTTTCTAACTTCAAAACTGGAAGCTGTTTAGCTAATACTCATATTTTCCCAGAAAGATGAAGCTCAACAAAGTAGACTTTAATATAGCCATTCTATCCAGGCACAAATATCCCAAAGCAAACCTCAGCAGGCTGGCCATTTTTAGGAAGTGGTGTTTTCTTACAGCTCTAAAATACTGACATTCCCTGAGAGATGGAGCAGGCCATCAAGGAGGTATGAATCTGTATATTTTGTCTTTTTGTGACTTCTGCAGTTCTAGTCCTGCTTAGTTATTACCACAAGGAAAAAAAAGAAAGAAAACAAAACCAGAAAAGAGGAAAAATGCAACTGTCTCTTGAGGCCATCTCTTAACAACTTCATAACTCTCTTAATACTTGATTCCATGCATTGACTCCAAGAGCCAAAGGCAACATGTGTTCGACCACAGGCCTTGCCAGTTTCATTTTTCACATTACATGAGGTAAATGGCAACAAATGCCAGTGATATAGAACAACAAGGGGAGTAAGCCCCGCATTCAGGCCCAGGTAACCGGTGCTTATGAGCAAGCACATCTTTCACTCAAGTGCAGAGCCATGCCTTCTCCATGGGTTGTCCCAAAAGAGCAGGGACCAGCACATGTGGTCACAGAGTGAGAGGTAGGTCCTTCTGTGATACAACCCACATGTACAGGAAAAGTGTGGGATTATCTCTTGGGAAATAAGAACAAACATTCCAAGAAATGTCCAATGGGAGCACGGGTCAGCAGGCTACTAGGACATACTAAAAAGCTGGAGACAGTTCCAGAAGTGTCACTGTGAGTGAAGTCTGAAATTCCATCTGAGTAGCCAACTACTGCAAGGTTTGGCTTGGATAAAATTCTAATCTCTACTCATTTTATCCTTCACTATGTAGTTCAATACTAGCTTCCAAGTCCTTCAGGAAGTGTATATTTTATTTTTTTTTAATGAATTAAAAGAAGAAAAGAAAAAGTATATAATAAATTTCAGTACTGAACTATGAATACCAGTGTAGCTGAGATTCATCCTAAGGAATGAAGTCTCAGCAGAGATTACCCACCAGTTCTTTGTACAGTCGCAGCAGCTCTACTGTACTCATATCTGGTCTACTATTTTGGTTTTGATTAAAAGTTGTAAAAAACCTGTTGGGTTCCTATGAAGGGCAATAAGTTTTCCTAACCTTTGACTTATTTCTTCTCTTGTGCAAAAACATTTTGTGTGCTAAAAGCTGGCAACAAGTTCTTAGTCATCCCTTGTCAGCAATTGGATTTTAAATGCTTTTTTTAGCACTTGAAGTACATGGTTAGAGTCCAATTTCCTACAAACTTTAAATACAAAAATAATTCCTTGAGGCTAAGCAAATTTAAGGAGCTATTTGCCAAAATATTCATCAATTCTTTTATAGTTACTGATAGAACGACTGTGTCAGAACGTTTCTTGCTTGCAGAAGACATCAAGTATACCATGGTTATTTTTTTCTGACAATGAACCCATACTTATTTCATCTTAAGCTAATTATAAACTCTTTTTTCTATTTTTTTTTTTTTTTGACAAAACATCTCAGCTATGTTAAGCACAAGAATGGAAAACCTGAAATAGTTCTACAGTGCAATGTCTTCAAGACTGCAGCCACTGAATAACTTCACGGTATTTCATCCTAAGTGAGATTTCAATCATCACAATAATGCAAAACTTTTGAGAGATTGCCATCTTTATGCAGGGAATTTCAAGACAGCATTAACTTTATACTATGGACAGCTG
This sequence comes from Zonotrichia albicollis, assembly GCF_047830755.1. NCBI lineage: Eukaryota > Metazoa > Chordata > Aves > Passeriformes > Passerellidae > Zonotrichia > Zonotrichia albicollis. Next base: position 43,918,275 of record NC_133822.1, read on the forward strand.
GTTCTATAATTCTATAGAAATTAGGAGCCTCTAGGAGGTCATAACTTGAAAGCTTGTTACTGAAGCTTACCAGAGGAGGTAGTACCTGTCTCTGACCTACCACAGTGCCTGAACTTTTTTAAGCAGATTTGGAGTGCAATGAGCCAAATTCCAGTAAGTAGTTTTGCACTGATTGGAGTCAAGGAAGCTGTGAAGTGCATTCACTTGTACCTTTTCAGAATAGAATAAATTATAATAATCTCAGATCAAGTTTTACCCTTAATCTTGTGCTATAGTACCATAGTCAGCAGGCTCACTTGGATACAGCTGAAGGAAAACTTTTGAAGTTTAAAAATTTTAAATGCTTTCATTTAATGGGTATAAATTATGTTAGATGCATTTGGAGAAGCAGTATGTTGGATACATCTAAATTCATATAACTTGCACAGAGAATTTCATTGATTTTTTGGTGGAAGTGCATTATTTTAATATAGAACCATGATATTATTTTAGTGTAAGTTGTCTGGGTATTTCATATATGTGGTATGGGTCTACACACTCATGCGCATGCATCTGGGTGTTTACTTTGCTTGTTTGATTTTTTTCCCTCTGGGATGTTTGTGTATTTGTATATGTGTACGATAGCACAGAGCAGTACTTTGTCCACTTTGTATGACAGCTGTAATAGCTATACATAGCTGGATACAGATATATATATAGCTGGATTAAACCCATCTGGGAAACAAACCTGAATATTTGTATAAACATGGGTATGAATAACATGTGGCAACAAAACTGATTAATAACTGCATTTAGAAGGCCATAACTAGCTCATTTACATTTTGGTGCCATTGGGAAAGGATAAAATTAATATTTATCTTTCCTTCACTGAATTAATTTGAAAAAAAAAAAGATAATAAGTGAACCAAGTCTTTCCATATAGTAGTTTTGTATGATTTCGTACAATAAATAGTGTTTCATTTCTTCTTCATAATGACCAGGAGAATCATATAACATATATGAAAACTTACTTTGAAATTAAATTATGTCTCTGTCAGAAAACAAACAGTTTGCATAGAACGGGGGTCAACTGGGTTTCCTTCAGCAGGTAAACTGCCTGGAAACTGCAGTTAATGTTCAGAAGTAAATGAGAGATCAGGTAAATATAACTCTGGAAGTCTAAACAAGGTGCAGGCCCCCAACTTTAAAAGTTTATCCTCTTTGGAGTCCTCATTATCCTCACTATAATCCTTATTATTCTCCTAGAAGAAACTACTTTCCTCTACAGATCTGACTGCACAATGAAGTGATAATGGTTATGCATTTGGCAAAAAATACATAATATAAAAAACAGTAACATGTAGCATCATTTCACCTTTCATAAGAAAATTAAGAGACGCATAACTCATTTTGTAGTTGTCTTCTCAAAATTGCGGAGTTTTTTTGCACTGAGTAACATTGATTTGAGTACATAATTACAAGATGTCTAGCTTTGATATATTTGAAAATGAAATGGTTGATTTTCATTGGGGGTAGATGTTCCAAAATACTCAACTGCCTACCCAAATTCCAGGACAATGCATTCTCAGTGAATCTGATGGATTTGTTCAAAATGCTCTGTATCAAAATGTTTAGGTTTTGACTATACAGAATCATTCACATATTAATTGCCAAAATTCACAAAAAGGTATTGTATTTCAGATGTACTTACAAACTTTTGCATTTACTTTTCTTGAGGAGCCTTGTGATCAAGTTTACCAGCTCAAAAATTGTAGAAAATCAATTTCCATATCTCTGGATGTTGGGTAAGCAATTTGAAATGTATAAAATATTCAGAATAACTTGTGTACTCAAACAATGAGGAAACACAAGCAGTGTCACATTATAGATCTTTCATGACCATGGTATAAATTCACAGGAACAGGGATTTCTTTCTAATCCTAGACAAATGTGGAAAACACTCTTGTATCTACTTTTCTGTCCATTTGTATGGTAATGATGTTCTGATGAAAACCTCTGCCAGTCCCTCCTGACCATCTTGTGCACAGCCTTTGGAAACACTTCTATCAAGCAGTAGAGGAAACACTCATGCTTTAAGTATAACTACAGACAAGAAAACAGCAAGTTCAGAAAAACCAAGAAAATAAATATTACTATATCAATGTTTATATTCAAGGAAACCAGTAAGAAACTGATGGATAAAATGTCCTTCACACAGTCCCAGAATCACAGGATAGCTGAGGATGGAAGGGACACCTGGAGATGATCTATTCCAATTGTGTTGTGAAAGCAGGAGCAAGTAGAACAGACCACTCAGAGCTGCTGTAAGTCAGGTTTTAGATCTCTTCAAAATGAAGACTTCATGACGTCTCTGGGAAACCTGTTCCAAGGTTTGATCAGCATCACCATATAAAGATTTTTCTCATATTCAGTTCAGCTGGCTTTCAGTCCGCCTCACAATCTATGGTGCCTCAGAATCTAGTACAACTTGTACCAGACACAATTTTTATTGTCCAGTATCAATTTGAAATGAGGAGGGATTTACGGGAGCCATGTCACAAACCGTACTAAAGTCAAGGTAAAAAAACATCCACTGCTCTTCCTTCATCTGCCAAGCCAATCATATCATCAGAGAAAGCAATGAGATTGGTTTATTTACCCTTCATAGTCTATGCTGATTGCCTGCAATCACCTGCTTGTCCCTGAGACATTTCAAAATTGTTTCCTTGGCTCATGCCTTTTGATATTTAATGTTACATTATGAAGGATGTTATGCACTGTTATTACCAGATAGTATGAAAATGTTTTTTCTCTTAAGACTGATTAGCAAAACATTGAGATATAACTGGCCAAAAAAAAAAAAATTACTGTATAGACTGATTGTCTAATAGAAATCCTGGTCCAGTGGAAAAATTTACATTGTGTCCAATAGATATAAGTGTGATATACACATTTTTTGAAATTAGGTCATTCAGAAAGGTCATTTGTAAAGCAGGATATGCATAGTAGAGGAGTAGATGATAACAAAAGTCCATTTATTGAGCCAAAACTTGAACTTGTAGCATTTGTCACTTTTTTGCTGAGAATATTTTATAATATACTCTCTTTAAGAGTAAAATGGTTAAAATTTTGTCATTTGTAGTGTAATGTAGTTTCAGAAAATTTATGAAAACTGACTGTATTGTTTTACATCTGTGGAACTGTGCTCCTATTCCACTGCCCTTATTAGTTAAGTGCCAACTTTGTCAAAATGATCACTGCCATTAGCAACACTGAACCCAGAATGTGTTTGAGAAGTATCCAAATATTTAGATCTACAGATGGTTCTTTGATAGTTTCATATTCTAGTTAAAGTACAAGATTTGGCAGTAAAGCAATGCACAACATGGATGAGATATTAAACTTCGCTGCATGTTCAGTAGCTAATTTTCTTCCAAAGGGTTCTAAATATCACATTAAACGAGCCAAATTGAGTCTGTAATTTTTTTTCTCAAACTCCCCATAAAAGTCAGTGGAACACATATGCAATCATCAGATAAGAGAATTTTGGCCTACAGAAATCTTTGTAGAAGCTACAATAGCGTGAATGACCATTCAGGGTGTATATGGGAATTCTGACTGGTTCTGCCTAGATGATGGATTAATGAAGTAACCTCCTTCTCTGCACAGTGCCAGAAATAAAAAGCACTGAAAAATTATAAGTTAGTCACAGTTTATGTTATGAGAAATAAAGACATAGTAAAGGAAAATAATGCCAAAGTTTAGCATTTTCTCTGTAAAGTTAAGAATTTTCTTGAAGAATTAATAAATAGCTTAACTGAGATGAACATGAATATTATGAAATATAGAGCATAAACAAAAGATTGTATATTCTTACTTTCAGATTGCATATTCTTACTTACTCTGTTTCCAGAGTTTTTGCACACCTTGGGTTAGATGTTATTTCAGCAAAGAAATTTCTAAGAAATTTATGGGTTTTGTTCACAATTCTTATACTAATATATAGCAGATTATCAAGAGTTCTTTGGTAACATTTCCCATGTATTCTATCACTCTAAGTACAAGTATCTATACCCAAAATAAATAACTTTTTTCCACTTTTTCATTAATTTAATCTCATTACATTTCCTAACCACATTACCAATACTGCAGCATTGATTTGAACGTTTTGCAAAGTGGACTTAAAAGCATATGAAGAGAGAGATATAAGAGACAAAATGGGAACATCCTTATGAAAATATTCAGTTTAGTAAGCTGCGAATAAATTGCATACAAATTCATCCTTTCATAACATACTAGTATTACATCATATAAGGATGCCCAGAATATTAATAAAATAGCTTTCTTAGTTGCAAATGTTTTCCCGATGCCACACACGGTAGATTAAAAGTCCTCCAGTTTGAGGGAAACTTGTGAATCCAATTTTAAGACTTCTATGTTTTTGTTGCACAATCCGCCAAGACAGGACTCACTTAAAAGACAGGAAGAAAATCTTGCCTTTTCCCAGAGTACAAATATGAAGACAATACATGACCATTAAACAATTCATTTCTTTAGAACTGAGGATATTTCAATGTTTTCCATATATCTGAAGGTTATTTCAATTTCCTAAACATTTTCCAGGAACTCTGCTAAATTACATTTAGAAAATTTTTTCCGACCAGATGTCAGTTTTATTTGTACATAATAGAAAACAAGAAAGAAAAAATTGAGTTTTGGATTTTCTTCCATCTAAATACCAAAAAACCATAAGCATTGGAAGACAAAAGATAATAAGAAAAAATAGTGTTCTGTAAAAGGATAGGAAGTAAAGACTTTGTCATCACACAAAACTCTGTTTCACCTAAAAAAGAAGAGAAAAGTCACTATTCCTAGAATGCTACTAAGGTCTTACCCTGAAGGAAATATGTATTCTTCAAAAAGATAGGAAATGTTAGTAAATAATTTCATCATAATATTGCTTACATACTTTTCCTGCTTTATTATAAAATCATAAGTTTTAGTAGGAACATATTTTTGTCCTGACTATAAACTTCACTCCTTTTAGTAACTGGTCACCAAAGATAGAATATTTTTATCTCTTTTGTGAATAGGTTTTGCCTTTGTCTCCTTCCTGTAAAAAGTCTCCTTTGTGTAGTGTGAAAACATGCCTTTTGTTGTGGCAAAAGGCCACAATTGTGGCAATTAATTTAGAACACAGTGATAGCCTTGCTGCAATGAGCTACCTTATTGTGGGATTGCTCTCTGAAATAAAACAGATCTGGATTAAGTGAAAATACAGAACAGTGTACAAACAGGACTTAGAGATATTGTATCAACAGTAAGAAAGAGAACAATCTTCTAAAGAATTATAATCTTTGTTTTGGGGCTCCATTTTCAGAAATACTGAATGTTCTTGAAGCTTTTAGTGCATTTTAGGTGTTTATTTAAACATATAAAAAGTTCCCAAAGAGTTTATTTTTTCAAATCAAATGTTTAATTCACTTTAGGGATACTACAAACTTAAATCACTGAGTTTTAGGTTCAAGTAAAGCAGAGGTGAATAGAGAATATCTGGTAACCGTTTGTTTTAATATATTAACACCATTAATCCATAACAGCAATAATGAACAATGCTGAGGTATTCTGAATTTTAAAAATGTCAAATTCTACATTCAGAGTAGGAAATTCAGATGGTATGTATTTATCTATGTATTTATGTTATATTCTAAAATTATATGCTTTTTAATTATGGCAATTTCTGTTTGTTTATTTGATATTTGAATAATACAAAGCAAGAAAAACACTGTTGAAAGCTGAAGAACATTTGCATAGATTTAGGTTAAGGTGTTTATTTCACAGCCTTTCCCTCTCTCCTTTTTGTCACTTGAAGAAGCAAGAGTGCATTTCCAATACTTAGAAATAGGTCACTGACATTCCACTGCTGTGTTTGCACTTACTGTCAAACACTGTCCAGAAAAAAAAGATGGTTTTTTCATGTAAGAAAGCACTCTGGGTAAGAAGGGGGGGAAACTGTCAGCAGAGAATAAAAGACATGGATCATTTGTTATTTAATTAATGTTACATTGATTCAGGTGGTTTAAAATAATCAGTGAAAGCCACATTTTTACATTCTGAAGAGGCAGTGTTATTAGTGTCATCACCAAAACCACAAAGGCTAATACATGTACAAAAATTACTGATTATATTAGGTATGTCCATGCAGACAGCAGAAGTGCTCTCAATAGGCCTAGTTTCAATATGGAAAAGAGTTTACTTTTTACCTACCTGAGTTTCCAGGGTTGGAAGCTAAAAAAGAGTGAACCAGAGTGAAAACATGTTGTATGGCATAACTATTACAACTCGAAAGCAAAATTATTTAACTTTCTTATTTTACTTATAAATTATTAGTCTATTTTTGGCATCAAGATATCTTGCTTTCATAAGTGATGGCTTTTGGCTTCCTCTGAACTGGAATCCTTGATGAGCTAAGTTTTAAAATTTTCTAAAGATTTTGACCTGAATGAGGCAATGAATTTCAAGTAATTCTGAACTCTCTGGGAGCTGAAAACCAGAGGGTGTACCTTGAAAAGAAGAAAAGTATTTCTTGCTATGATGAAAAATTTTGTTTGCCCGCATTTGGGAGGACAGTATGTGGGAATGATGAACCTCAAAGGTCATCTTGGTTACAGTCACTTGGGCTTAGGAATTTGGATGTTTTATTTGTACTTAACTTCTCAGAGAGGGAGGTTCAACAACCTCTGTAGTAATACTACTACTACTACTCCTACTCCTACTACTACTACTACTACTACTACTACTACTAATAATAATAATAATAATAATAATAACAATAATAATAATAATTTGCATACATAGAGCCAATGCCTACAGCTAAACAAAATGGTATGGGCAGCTGTCATGAAGGTAATGTTAATACAAGTTAAGCAGTGTAAGAGAATGTTCCAACCTCTGAAACTTGATTGTTATCACTATTAAATTGCTAAAACAGCTCCTAAAACAGTTTCAGCCTGTATCAGGTTTTGACAGAAGCAGTTCTGAGGCACAGCTCAAGGGTGAGTATGGGTCATGAACTAACTACTCCCAGCAAGCAGTTTCATGTGGTACAGGGAAAAGACCTTTATGACATGGAGGTTTGCCTGTCAGTGATGACTGACATCAGTGCCACTTTAGAGTCTCTGACACATGTAATTTGCTAATTAAAACACAGCTATGCTTGTCCCTCTACTTGGGAAGTTTCTGAGGGTGATGAAATTTGTATAATTGCTTTATAGCACAGTTTTGCTTGTGGCTTTGGAAGACCTGCTAAAGAACCTTTAATCAGGAAATTAGCAGTATTAAAAAAAAAAAAAATAGAACTATCTATTCTGAGACAGATGAAAGTTTTTGTTTCTCTTCAATCCAGGGTTAATTTCATTCAGTATTGGGAAGCGGTGCATGTCACATGAAAATGTCCTTGATCACTGTAGCCGCAATGAATGGGATTTCCATACACATCCCACAGCCCTGATAAGCCCCTTGGGGTTTGTCAGGCCAGGAGATTGAATGGTTAATTAAAAAGTAAGTTACATTGTTTTAGAGCCTCTCATTTCTTTCATTCTGTTATTTTCTAAAGAAAACAATTTGTTTTTCTTCGTGGCAATTAGTGACTTCTGTTGGTTTAGATCAGTTTAGAGCCCTTTAGAGTATTTAGGAAAGAATACAAAGAAGTAACCCAAACCCAGAAATTATTAGACGGTGATAAGGTAGGATTAGGACAACTATTGAGAATAAAATTCCTTTCACTGCCATCCTGAAACACATCCATACTGACTTCCTGAAGACAATGAAGCCATTTGAAATGTTCCAGTTCAGACCAGTGGCTGGCAGTCCAATGTGTGCAAATGTTACGATACAAGACCCAAGATGGGACACTTGAATCTTTGTCGTGTCCATGAGAGTAAAGATTTAACACTCAGTAAAGGCCATGCCTCAGGGCAAGCTGCCAGCTTGACCAAAAGCTCTTAGGAAAATGACAAAAGGAACTATATACAGCAATTATGTTTCTTAAAGGGAATTCTATAAGCTTCAATAGGCAAAAGAGGTGTTGCAGATTTTCTAATTATGAGTTTTGTTTCTTTATTATAATTGTATCTTATGCATTAAAGCCATAAATAATGTTTCCGTCAATTTTACACAGAGAATTATTATAGATCATTGTAGTTGCCTTTTATTTGACTGTGTTTTGATGGTTGTTGTATTTTATTTGTATGTTTATTTATATGTATCTTTATATTTTGCTTAGGCTTTGATTAATAAAGTAAGTAATCACAAGAAAAAACATGCACTTGTGCATCATTTTTAATAGATATTTTTTATCTCATTTTTTAAATAGCAAACCAAACAAAGAATATTCTGGAACTTAAAACATACCACAGAAAAAATCATATACAACACTATATTGAATAGCTATTTTATTTATTTCTTTGTATCCTTCATTATACCTAAACAGTATGTTAAATGAATATTTGGAGGGGAAGAAAGCAAACCCAAAGACTTCAGCAATGGTTTTAACTAATAGACTTTTAATTTTATCAATTAATAGATACAATTAAATTTATCATTATCTGAACTGACATTCAAATTTCTAAATAATTTTCAAAAGCAAATAAGTTGTACTGAGCTACTCAAATGCCCTTTCATAGCACACATTGAATAGGAATGCATAGAAAGAAAATTGCAAGCCTTTTATGGATAAAAGTGTGAAACCAACTTAGTCTCACATTAATACAAAGACACATAAAGGTATATTATTAATCCAAGTTAGGCACTGGCAATTATTTATGCTGCCTAACTTTGCCAAGCAAAGATAAGAGTCAGATGTTTTTTCACCTCTTACCATGCGTTCCTCTGCCCTAGAGCAGATAGCAGTGAAGCTGAACCAGCCTCTGGTTCACATCTTGGGCAGGTTAAGAGGTCTTCAGACTTCATTTACCACTAAGATTTCAGACCATCATAAGTTTAAAACGTAGTTTCATGCTGACAGTTTAATGGTCAAATAAGCAAAGAGTTAATGTACTTTTAACCTCTAAACCTTCTGACCTTTCTTACCAGGCCACAAAATGAATTTCAGCATGGATTTTCGGACATGTCCTTGTGCACATGTGGCGCTGTCTAAACCAGCTGCTTGTGTTTACATTATAACCCTTTCAAAATATTTTCCTTATCTTTTTTTTTTTTTTTTAATTTTGCATGGCCTCTGTGAGTTAGGGCAGGTAAGCAGAGACATTCTCCTCTTCCTACCTTTTTTTTTTTTGTTAAGTCAACCTTCAAAGTCACATTATAGATCATCTGAGGGGAGGGGAATCTCACACAAGTTAAACATTCAACTTTGTCTTTTGCCAAGAGAGGGGTCTGGAGGTTGTTTTATTTTAATGAATGTGTCAGACCTGAAAGTGTTCACCATATAACCGGCTCTTGCCAACAGGAGGTCAAAGAACTAAATCATTGTATTCATGAGACAGAAATGTCATCCCTTCCTTTTACAGAGACCCTTCACCTTCTAGCCCTGTAAACATTCTAATTGGCTCTTTTCCAACAATAGCAAATTAGTTTCTTGACTTCAAGTTAACATATGAAGGTAAAAGAGAAATTTGCAGTGTATATAAAACCTTGTCAATATCAAAGGAGTTAGTTTTTTGATGGTAGGAAAGAGAGCATTTCAACTTTCAGATTGTAAACAAAGTAATTCTTTTCAGTTTTAGCTCTTAATAAGTTTCTTTCTTTGTTTAGAAAACCCTATAAATATTAATGGTTTATATTAAGAGTTGATATTTATCAATATGATATTATATGTTTTTGATACATGCTGTTAAAAGGGAATGATTCTTCTGAATCCTTTCAAGACCTCAGAAGCCAGGAAAAAAATTTAATGACAGTGACTAATATTTTGCATTTTGTGCCCATCAACAAACATCTGGAGAAATACTGTAAAACTAAAGAGTTAAAGAGCTTTAAAATAAATTCATAGGAAGGAAGGCATAAAATAGGCATACTAGTGATAAGTATTGGGACAGTATGACAGTGCTTGAAGTTTTGTACTGTGTCCCACAGTGTGCTGAGTACACTGGACTCTATTAGATATATTTGTACCATAATTCACAAAATAAGAGGAATAAATACAGGAAGTAAAAGCTTTGGTTGTGGCATCATTGGCATAAGTGAGGCCTGATGGGAAGAGTTCTGGGACCAGAGTACTATTATGGGAAATTATAGGCCTTTGCCATGGTCCCCCAGAACATTCTTCTCCCTAAATTGGAGAGATGGATTCAGTGGGTGAACTGTTCAGTGGATGACGAATTGGTTGGACAGTCACATCCAGAAGGTAATGGTCAATCACTCAGAGTTCCAATGGACACCAGCAACAATTGGTGTCCCTCAGGGGTCCATACTGCCACCAGTGTCATTCAATATCTTCATTAATGACACAGAGGGATTGAGTGCACCCTCAGAAAATTTGTAAATGACACCAAGCTGAGTGGCGTGATTGGCACACTTGAAGTTTGGAATGCCATCCAGTGGGACGTGCACAAGCTGAGAAGGGAACCTATGGGAATCCGATGAGGTTTAACAAGGTCAAGTGCAAGGTGCAGCACCTGTGTTGGAGCCATTCCCAATATTAATCCCAGCTGGGGGATGAACAGATAAAAAGTTGCTGTTTCTTCCTCTACTGGAAAACTCTTTTTACCTTGACGCTGCAAACTGAGTGGGCAGCAAGCTCTAGGTGGAGGTGGAGCTGATCCTGCCAGTATGAAGTCAAGGCAAAACTCCCTGTCAACAACTTTAAAACCACTTTTACTTAACTTTAATCTTTACCTAGCCGCAGTTCCTTTATATGGAAACACAAACAGGGAGAACATGGAAGAGCAAATTGACATTACAGATTCACCAGGTTTAGGAGTTATTGACATGTGGTAAAAACTATCCTCTTACTCGAATGCCAATAGCAGCTCCAGTAGACTGACCAGAGAAATTGTGAAGTCTCCATACTGGACATATTTAAAAACATGCTAGACACAGCCCTGAGAGCTGTCTCTCAATGCATCTGTTCTGTGTAGGGGCAGTGGACTAGATGATCTCCAGATATTTCTTCCACCCTCAGCTGTTCTGTAATCCTGTGACATATCTCATTTCAGTGATTTCAGAGGGGCATGCACTTTTGGCAGAACAATGCCATGCTGCACAGTTGCAAGAGAAATAGAAAAACACGTTTATCATGACACCAAAAATCTTCATATTTTCCTAAGGATAACAAATTTTTGCTTTTAAATGAGAATCTTTCAAAATTCAATGATTTTTGAAGGTGAAGCAATTTTAAAATGGCCTTTAGCACAATGTTTGTTTCACACTGAAAATGTCAAATAGGTGCCAGAAATGCTTTTCAGTATTCTATTCAGCAAACCAGGTGCCAGTGTAACTTATAAATAGGCAACACCTTGGTAACTCACAGCCTGTTATTAACAACAAAGGGAAGAAAAGAGAGATAAATTTATAAGTAAACAACAACTGAAATATTAAGTAGCAACCCTTACTTTAGATTTTTGTTTCTTAAGCAATCTTTTTCAGTAAATATAGAATACAAGTAGCAAAGACAGCAGCAGCCCAAGATTCTCTGTAATGCCCTCTCTGTGTGCATCAATCAAGACTTCAGACTTCAATACTTCTTTTCCTTTCTAATATTCATGAACCTGTTTCCAGTTTTCAAAAAGTGTGCGTCATGGGTCACAAGAGCTGCCCAATTAATCCTCATGTCTTCTCCAACAAGAATGTCTGAAAGTATAATATTGTGCTTTGGTCACTCATACTGTGTCAATGACCTCTGTAGAGAAGTCACAAAAAAGCGAAATGGTAAAAAAATAATAAAAGTTTTGAACTTTAAACAGGATTGCTTTACATTCTAATCTAATTGAAGACCCTTCCTCTGTTACATTTGAATCCTGTTATGCTGCTTGAATTTAAATTCACCTGTCCAAAGAAATCAGTGACCAGGTATGTAAACTCTTTAAACTGAGAAAAAAAAAAAAAGACTTTTAACATGTAGGTGAAATAAAAAGCAATGATGTATGCAACTGTTAAAAGAGTGGCTATAATCTTAAAGCCATTATTCTTTTTATGCTTACTTTTACGCACGTAAATAAAAAAATTTTCAGAACATTTTTAGAATATTTTTTCTACTAAAATAATATTTTAGTTTTTCAAGCAAGGTATGCATTTCTGAGGCTAAAAAAGTAATATCTTCCAAATTTTAGGACCAAAATTTGCTTCCAGTACTTTCTTGTAGGTTTATTAAAGCAAATACCCATTTCATAAAAGTAATACCAAAGACATAAATGAAAAGTAACATGCATCATTGCCCTCTGATCATCTTGCTATTGACATTTAAGAAGAATGCATCAGATAGCAATGTGTCTTCTTCATACTCAATTCTGTAACCCTTAATTTTTAACCCCATATTTCTTTTTTTTTTTTACCTCCTGCACCTATCTATGCTTTACACTCTTCCTTTATCCACATCCTCACGTACCCTCACTTTCTCCAGACCACACATACAGGCATATACAAGCATGAGCAAACTCCATCCTGAACACATTTATTTTCCAATTTTTTTTCACATTCTCACACCCAAACATAGCCCTACACCGTCTGGTTTCTCCAGACTTACCACCAGCCCAATTTATTTTAATCGAAAGAAAGGAAAAGGAAGTTGGCATGAATAGTAACATAATTCTAACAACTTTACAAATAACATGGAATTGCTTTCTACATATGTCCCTTATAACTTCCATTCAGCATGACTCTTCACAGTGTATAATAAAGGAAGTAATTATTGTTTACTACTTTAAAAAGTTTTGCCTGTAGATACAGATTTTATAAATTATTAAATCAATATACTTATAGGAATCATGGCGAACTCCTTTGGCTTTAGTGAGAATGCAAAATAACATGTAATTCCACAGTAATTTCTACATTCATGGGGATTTTCCTGTATACTGCTTTTCTTCAGGGAAAAAAAAACAGAAGGAAAAGGAAAGCAAGGCAAGGGTCTATACATCAAGGTCCCTCCAAAGGTGGTGGTTGATGAAAATTTGAAAAATTAGCAAATAGTAGTAAAATGCTATGTTTAACAAGTGAGGTTTTAAACTTATTTGATACTTATCTTTGGACAGACAGGTTTATGGATATGCTGGTTAAGAAATATAGAGTAAAGTCTAGTTCAATACATCATCAGTCTGAACCTAAACAAAACAAAACCCGGAAAAAAATCCCAAAACAAAGATGAGGAAAACAAACCAAACCAAAACAAAAATATACAAGCTGTAATAGGAGTGTTGGAGTGGGCATTTCTGTTTTCAAACAGAGCAAGCAAGGAAAAGAGAAACATTCAGACTCTTCAGAAGGCAAAAACAGAAATGTCTAAAGAAGAGGTGGAAGAGAAAAAGACATACAAATTTGAAAACTGATTCTTATGTAAACAAAAAGATTGCATCTATTTACTACAAAAAAGGCATAAAGGAGAGGTGGGAAAAATCTGTAGTGAATTCCTCAAAACCAAAGAGTGTAGAAAGATAAAATGTGCTCTTTCCTTATATTGGAAAATATTCTTCTCTGTCACAAAAAGCCATTTTATTTCCCCATTTAATGTTATTTCATGACTTTAAAAGCAACCATCTTTTAACACCCACTGAAATCAGCTTTTTCTTTTAATCTTTAAAAGGAAGCTTTATTTTTGTCTACTTATGGTACATCTGCCTCATTTTTCTTTATTACAGATACCATGATGACACTTAATGGAAAATGAAGTTTTATGTGCATACATTGTTATCAACACAGTATACAAATGTAGTGGGTGCCAAAGACAGAGATTAACACATGCTGGACTCTTTTTGGCTTCCATCATTTCGACTCAGTAACCTGTATTTTCAGCAGTGGTGTATACACAAAAGAATTAATCTTTTTTTTTTTCCTCACTGCAGAGAAGCATTACATCCAACACAAAACTGACCTTTGTGTTTAATGGTGTTTTAAATTTATTTGGGTACTTCAACTTCGCGGGGAATTTGACTTGTGTTATAATTTCTACCCTTTTAAAATTATCAGTACAAATGATTCTATAGCAATTTCACTTAAACACTCAACATTTGGAGCCAAGAATAGTTGAAACAATTAATAATTTTAAAATAAGGGGATTTTTAATATTTAAAGGGTTTATCACTAATAAAATTCATTTTGATGTACCACAATCACATCACTAATACAAACTGATATCAGCTTTCACTGGAAATTTACTCAAATCTATTTACAGACTTTTGATGTAGTATTTGATAAACAGATTTGAATTACAATGGAATAAAACGTTTCACAACATGCACATTATCAACCAATGTATAATATTGGCAATATGAGCAATATTGCCAATATTTCATAGCAGTAATTAACAATAATTAAGTGATACTAGCTCTACAGAACCCATTGAGTTTTGCTACAGAAGCATGAGATAAGAAAAACCACCTCTATATTATCCCTAAGTCTGAAAACCCAAAACCCATTGCTCTACAATGTCTGAGCAATAGCAGGGCAGTAAAACTGATGTTTTAAATAAGTATATTGATTTAATATATTCAGGAACCTGCCTGAATATAAATTAGGGCTTCTTACCCATACTAGTATACCAGACAAAAAGAATATTTTTCTTACATTTCTTCTAAGCAGACTTTAGGTCCATACAGGCTGGAATGAAAGAAATAACCCATTCACTTCTCCTCAGAAGCAATTGGACGTGAAAGAATGGATAATATGAATCTTGGACTCAGCTCACAGTTGCAGAGCCAATGGGAAGGAGATGGAATTATACACAGCAGGAAGGAGATGGAGTGATGCTCATTTATTCATTGTATAATAAAGCAATAAATGACTACCTGTTTGGAGGCAACAGATGAGGGAATTAAGAGGAGAGTGCATTTGTGAACCCCAAGTACTTCAAATAATGTTATGCTTTTGGATGGCGCGTAAACTGCTGCTCAGGGCTTTCTGTGTGATCATCTGTAAGACATTTTTATGCACACACTAACCTGGCCTTACAGACAGACTTAGCAGGGAGACACTGGTATTTCACTATTGTAACAAAGCAATTTACCTCACAAATATTACTGATTATTGCAATTATATATTGGATTGCAGGACAGATGAAATGTTCTTTGGCAGCTCTCTCTTGCAGCAAAACTTCTAAATATACTCTGTCTGACTGTAACTTTTATTTTCTCTTTTCAAATCACTTTAATATTCTTGACTTTTGTCCAGAATTCAATAGCTGTGGGGATTATTTCCATGTTTGTATTACAAAATGCAGCAGTAACTATAAAACAGCTCTCTGTTTGTTACATCTGGCTCCATTCATTTACACTTAATCCTGAAACATGTCTCCCAAAGCTATTTTATTCTTGCAATATTGGGGGGAAGAAAAAAGTTGTCTTATTTTATATTGTTAATTATTAATTTAATTTGATATTTATTTAGAATATATTTTGAGGCACTAAATAGATATTTTATGTTCCATCTTTATGATGGAAAAACTATCCACTACTTTGACATTTGATTCTGACTGCAAGAAAATAATAAAGCGTTATTGCTGCTATAATTTTCATATTGGTTTTGTTACCATTGCCTGCATAACTATGGAACATTATACATATTTGCAATCAGAATTTTTCCGATTCTCAGAAGGTGAAAGAAAATCATACGATCCTTAAGTCTCAAAAAAAAAAATACTTTATTATTTACTCTGGATTTGGATATAGAGAGAGATCCCTTTGAAGTTTCTCTAATGAGTAATTCTACCAAGAATTTTATCTTAGAAGAGGACTTAACCATTCCAGATATAAATTCTGTCAGACAAATAAATGGAAAAACCCAAAGAAATATGCATTAAGCAGCAATTAAACAAGAAACAAACTTATGATAGACACAAGTCAATAATTAATATATATCCTTTTTCAGGATTTGTTTGCATGCATTCCATATTTTTGTGGTCTCTTATAGTGAGTGCACCTAGTTATATTTCACAGTTTTTTGAATATCTGCTAAAGATAGATAGATAGATAGATAGATAGATAGATAGATAGATAGATAGGCAGATAGATAATGATTACAAATATGCATCAAATACATTAATTTTCAAATGTTTATGGTCTAAGCTTAGTCATCAAAATGTTTGCCACACAGTTACTCATTCAAACTTCCAAACAAATAATAGAGAAATACAGTGGCTAATGTCTTTTTGATATTTTATATATCAATTTTTGATAAATGAACTAAATACTTGACTGCAATAAAAACTGCAATATATTCTTTTGAACCAAACGCACAATGAAGAAATATGAAGATATTCTCAACTTATTTTTATCAGATATTCATTAAGTTTTACACATGAATGTGCAGCAACATTTGAATTCTCAATCTCTTTCTGGGTAGGCAGGCACCCTCAGAAGGGTGAAGAGGGGCATTCCAGAAAATCTGGGCTGCCCATGCAAAACTTAAATGAAGATTTAGGTTAGCAATTATTTTGCTCTTAGTATCTACATAAAGTTTCTAAGGGCTATAGAAGAAAGCAAGGATCATGAAAGGATGAGTTCTGCCCTAAGATTCCATTTTTCCTTATACTCATATGGGCATCGATGTGCAGTTCATCATTCATGTTCCCCCAAAAGTGTGAAGCAGCGTACAATTCAGTACAATTCTCTGTATTGAATGAGAGGCAGTAGGCATTTAGAGGTAAGTGATCTAGTGAGGTCTGCTTTAAACATTTAGAATTTCACTCTTCCAAATCCCTTCTGTTCTTTAGGAATCTTATAATTTGTAGCACTTCTACTTCACTTTTTTCCAGTTATCTACTTAAGAAGCCCAGGCATTCCTATGATGATTCTTCATTGTCCAGCACAAAGCCTAGCTCCCAGATTAAATATTCCCTATTTATTCCCATTTGTTCTTTTATTCCCATTTCAATTCTACATTTATTGCCCCATCTATATTCTTCAACCTCTGCAAAGTGACATAATGTCACAAAACTTGATCTGCAGTTAACTCACAGAACCCATAATTTTTATAACTGTGTTCAATGGTAAGTGGAAAAAACATTTTGTAAAACCATTTTAGGGAAAAGTCATTTGTCTTGAAAGTAAATAAGTTACTTTCCTTTGTCAGCTGTCAGATATTATAACCTAAGTCTTTAGCTCTCTTTAGTGAGCATACTTAAAAGACTGACTATTTCTGTGAGAAAGTAATCCTCACTAGGATTACATTTTAGGAGCAAAAAGTTAATTCATCTTGAATTCTCACTGACAATCTTCAGAGCAGGACCCTCTCATCTGAAAAACACAGCCACTTAAATGCAATAACTCATCTACTATTTTAAATAAAGTTGAGTAGCAAATATAAAAACTAAGTCTGTGTTTTGCATTCTTAAATTATTCACATGATTTGAAAGTGGCACCCTAAAGTTTTCATTTAACTTTCAAAAAGGGCATACTGCTTTGTAGATGTCACTTTATTTTTTTCCCTTCACTTTTAGTAAAATATTAATTCTCATGAAGGCATTCTGAAATTAGGTGTTTGTTTGGCAGAAGAAAGAGACGGGGAAAAAAGGCAGCAAAATTTCTACTGATATTTGTATGGATTATGTCGTCTGCAATGTCTCTATGTGTACTTTCACATACATAGGGACATTTAAATAAATCTAAAATTTCTGCATATACTTCATCATTATGTACCATATAACAAGGGAAATTTGAATTGGGCTCATTAAATTAATGACATGTCCCTATACCACTTTTTTTCCCCAGTACAAAGGCAGCCCTGTGTCACCCAACCATCTCATTCCTTTTAACCCAAATACATTGAAGGAAATTGATTCCTTTTTTGCAATACACCTGAAAGAGTGGGCTGTTTTGTGATTTGAAAAAATAAATTAAATCTTCTTCAGTTCATAAGATAATATTTTATGATTTCATTGCAGTTACCTCATAAGTATAATGATAAACAGACAGCCTTGCTATTTTTCTAGAGGGAATAACTTATAAAAAAGTATTATTTCCCTTGTGGTTTTGCTGCACCAGATGTTTTTTTTCTAGGAATAATTTTAGCAGGCAAAAAAATTGACTGGCTACCTTACTCACAGATAGCTAAGATATGCTATTACTGCAGAGCTCTTCAGAGTTTTTTACACTACAGCTCCGGTGACAATTAAAACAGTGGCAGATTTCAATAGCACCATTACTCATTTTACCACTGTCTGTTAGGATGAGGTTGTAGTTTTTTTCCACCTCATTGCAAATGAACAAGGCCTTCAAGCACAATCCAGACATTTATATTAAAATATTTAATAGCAATTATTAAGTCTAAGTAGAGAAAGGAATTGTCAGAAGTAGTTAAGGATTTTCATTGGATCATGCATTGAGTCATTTTAGAATTCTTATATGAAGATCTACTACCCTACAGTTTTAATCAAGTTTTGTTCAAATGCACATTAATAATTTTTTGCAAACAGTTTGTATGCATTTTATTTATTCCTTAATAGAATGCTGATACTGCCAGATAACTATTATCATCAAAATTTGACTGCTTGTATAATGGTCAAGCACCCTCTGAAAACTATAATCCAGTGGATGCTTGTACTGGATGGAAGTAGGTGGTGCACTGTCATTAGCATACTCATTCACATATATTGTAAGATGTATACAGAAATACAGAGCAATAGAGAACTGCATTTTAATGCTGTGTGAACTCAAAATAAAATGTCACCACCTCAGAACCAAAGAAGCCTTTACAATATACTGGTCTTTGACACGGTCCAATTTTTCAGCTCAATTAGGTACAAAAACCAAGTGTTGAAATAGCTGAATTTCCCCAAGGAACAGTAATTTCAATTTTTTGCTCAGCTCCACTTAATGTTGCCTCAGTAACCTTCCTTGTGCCTGTTAGACAGGTTTGTCTACATTACCAGTGGGAAACCATCCTCATTTATGAGGTGGGAAAGCAACCTCTGCAGAGCCATTACTTCCCCTTTCCATAATGGTGTGAAGAGAGTAGGCTGAGCCTTGAAGTTATTTCTTTCCCCAAGAATGTAACTGCACTAACACAGTGGCACCTGGCCATATAATCGCATGAAGTATAGAGCTGTTGTGCTAGTCTGTTCTACCCAGAGGTGATGGCAGAAGGAGGATTGTGGCTGAGGTACAATCTGCATCTGGGGTACTGCAAAAAAATCATCGGCTCTTTGCTCTTTCTATGTGCCATTGACAAAGTATTTCTACAAAGTCACAGTTTATCTGTTATCCATAGCCCCTGCAAAGACTTTGGTCTAGCAGTATATTACCTGAATAATTTTTGGCTAGAATAATAACATCATTAACGTAAAGAAAATTATCTTTTTACTCTAGGACTGAAAATGAATTTTCTTTTTGAAATGTGATCTCTGCAGACAAAATCAAAGACAAATAATCTGCAATTCCAGTAAATTTCATATCTACTCTATATCCATGAACCATTTTTAGCAATAATTTTTAGTTTCTTTAAAAGTTTACAGATATTATTTATTATTGTTTACCTCAAAAAAATAATTTTAGGAGAAATGAAATTATTTTCTGGAGATGCACTTCAGCATTCATTGACCTGATGTCTGCACAGCAATGCTAGCCAATACATTTGTATTGCACATTTCTGTATTATATCATTTAACATCTCCTGTGTTCGAGCTGAAAATTAGGAGGAAATAGCTTTTTGATACTCACCATATGTTGCCTTTAAGGGGAAATCTAAGACATCAGTTCATGAACATAAGGGTGTTTTCTTCTCTGTGAAATTCCACTGAAGTTAGCAGGACTGTCCCAGGACAGCTCTACTGCTCAAATTATGGACTCTGTGTTCCAGTCCCAACATGCTCCTTTATTACCTGCATGTACACATATGCAGCATTGAAATATAATTATCTAAGACATTAACAATACCTTTCTAACCAAATTCAATTTAATAAAGTTTTGTATTACCAAAAGAGTTTGGCAAATCCACCCAGTTAATTGTGTTTTATAATTATTTGTTAACCTATGAATGGATCAAAATTCAGCTTCTTTCACAATGCTAACTAAGTGAAGAGGCACATATGCCAAGCATGATCAGGTAAACCATGTGTAAGTTCATAAAACAGTCCTCATTCCTCTTTCCCTGCTTTCTAGGAGAAAGAAGAAATTTACATCAAGCTGAGCACACCATTTAATGAGAACCAAAAACCTGAACTTCTATCTAGCATTCCTAGCACAGACACAAGAGTTAATGACAATAATCTTTGCACCATCATTCAGTGCTTTCAGGTACCTAAGGTTCATTGTTATTTCAGTCAACTGTCTGTGATCAATGATTTGTGACATGGTAATGTTATATTAAATCAGAATAATTATGCCTTTAGGAAATGACATAAGAAAGTAGAATGGAAAGAATTTTTACAATGGATTATTGTATTTATTAAAAAGGGATTCTCATCTACTGGCATAAGTGCCACAGAAGATTGAACCTAGTCAATTATAATTATTACTTAATTTCTGCCAAATTAATTTTAATCTATATAATCAAAGAGGATTTTTGTGTGTTATCTTCATAAGTCACAAATGGAACGTGCTGACTTTCACAGTAAAAGGCACACATCTCCAGGAAAGACATTTGCTCAGAAAAGTGGAGTAACTCCAACATTCTTCTGTTGGCTGACTGACTATTTGTCTCACTGGCACACCTGAGTAACTATTTTCTAGGAACAAATTGATTAACAACACTTTGGTATCATCAGTCTCATTATCCATTGGGATTGAGAGCCAGTGGCAAATAAGAGTATTGTAAACCCCCTGAAGAATACCCTGAAATTTTAGGGACAGGTGAAAACTACATTTTGTTGAAGAAATACATAGTGACTGTGTCTGCACAGTAAGAAGAGAACTTAGGTATTTTCTGAAAACAAAAAGGAAAAAAAAACCAACCAAACAAACAAACAAAAAAGACACAGGAAAGTGCTCAATATATCAAGTTGAGCATTGTATATGGCTTTACAGGTTCAGTGTCCAGAAGATGAATGAGTAGAAAGGTATGCCAGAGATTAGCCAAATAATCCAGTATGCCTAGAAAAAGAAAAGTAACTGTATTGATTTTACACATAATAAAAGTTTGATTTTTCCTTAGACCTTTGGAAAATGAGATACTGTCTGTTCGCACTAATCTAAGAATAAACTGCTGATACAATCCTCATTAGAGGAAATAACTTCACATAATTTCTATTTATGCTTTGAAAATAAAGTTGAAGGGAATTGAGGAAATTTTAATCTTGTGAAATTTTAGGCTTAGATATTTCATTTAAGAAAAGTGTTTATTTGCCTTGTGTCCCTGCAATGCATGCAGTAGGAGCCTCATTTAGTTTTGTTTTCCTAGAAAAGAATCTGCTTTGGTCTCCCTATGCAGCCCACTGAAAAGGATTTCCATTTTCACATGGAGTTCCAGTTCACCTTTTTGAACAAGTATAGCAGGTATGTGCATCTATTTGCTACAAAATGTATTTATTTCAGGAAAAATATTTGTGTTTTAAGGTTCTTGTTTTTCAGATCCTTTAACAGTGTCATGGCTTATAATATGTGCCATGTTATTAATCTCAGTTTATCTTTAAATAAATACAGATGATTTTGTTTCGTTTCAAAATGAACTTGGACTTTCTCATTTACATTACTGATAGTGCATTATAATTCTCATGCAGCAGTTGTCTGAATCTGGCCAAGTAGTTCGGTAAAAATGAGAGAAAATTTCTGTATAGTTTGATGCATCTGATCTATATCAGGGCAGATGGATGAGATGAATCAGCCCTGAAAAGCATAAATGTGACTCTCTCAAATGTAGCTGCTTAGACTTTAGACAGTTCAGTAAAGAAAGCTGCAGTTTTCCCGTGATGCTCAGTCACATATTCAGCCCACTGTTTTTGAGTTAAATCTAAAACTAGGAAAGAATTAACTACATGCAAGAACTATACTATCTTGAAAGAATCAGGCCATATATACCTACATAAGAATTCATTATTATAAGTTGTAATTTAATGGTTTCGTAATCAGTTATTCAGCTGTCTCTCAATGAAGTATTTCCTTGTGTATGTGTCCTATAAATAACATTTTAAATTGTTTGTTATTCACAAATAGTCACATATTAATGAACCACCGAATACAGTAAATACATCAGATTTTAATGGTTGTGTAAATTCTATGGAGCCTGTCAAGACACTGACAACTATTAATATGAAAGAAAAGAAAGTTAAAATAATCTCTTTCCTATAATAGGAAGAAAAATAAGAAAGAAACTCTCAAGAGCTGCTAATTAGACACAGGCAAAAAATTGAATACCCATGGGCAAGAACAAAATAAACTTATTTGTGTAAAAAATCATTAATTCCAAGAAATTAGTTTCTTCCTGTGTGTGTTTCTAAAGAGAACTCCACCATAAAGTCTTCCTCCTGAAACAGCATTTTTCTGTGTAGTTAGATAACCCTGATGATGCAAAATGATGCACATTTATGACAAGTATAGACAAACACAAGCTTAAAGATTACTGTGAAATGGTTCCATTCATCTCCATGGAGTGTTAAATGTGAGACCTAATTAGCTGAATCTGCTCACCATTTTATTGTTAATCACCCTCCTTTAAATATACATCTAAAGCTATCTATTTTGGTTGAATGGCATTGTTAAGCTTAGAACTGGGGGAGT
The DNA here is from genome assembly GCF_047830755.1 of Zonotrichia albicollis. Taxonomy (NCBI): domain Eukaryota; kingdom Metazoa; phylum Chordata; class Aves; order Passeriformes; family Passerellidae; genus Zonotrichia; species Zonotrichia albicollis. The sequence goes on from NC_133822.1 coordinate 43,941,068, forward strand.
TGCTGAAGCCATAAATTCAAAAGAGCATTCAGAGTGCAAAACCTCAGCCTTTTGATGCTCTTCTTTTTGGGGAAGTTCACTTTTCTACTTAGAAGACTTTTTGTTCCTGTATTTTTTTCCTAGGGCGAGAAATTAATTAACTAATTAAAGAAACTGTATCAAACTATGAACTACTTAGTAAATAATGTCAAAGGTCTTTAAGCCACCCAATCTGTGAGCATATTGAGGTTTAAACAGATAGTGACTCTGCTACATTTTTCAATGTATTTACCACAGTTGAGAAGTGGCTAATATATGGGGTTTTAGTCTTCTTTTTTTTTTTTTTTCCAAAATGCTGCCTACCTAAACAGCATGGAAAGAAAACTGTGGAGTGAAAATGAAGGGCAAATTCAGAACGTTCTGAGAATAATGTTCTCAAAAAACAAGGCATGCTTAAGTTTAAATCCTGAGACAACAAACTACATATGTTCACCACATGAGCCAGAGACATGATTCTAGTGGGTGTGAAAGCTATTCTGTATCATTAATATAGACTTTCATACACTTCATTTGAGCATCTGCTAGCATTTTACACTTTGAAGTGGAAGTTTTAAAGATACTGACCAGGTGGCAGCAATATCTTAAAAGCTGTGAAATGGTGATGAATTAATAGTTAGGTGGAAGTTGGAGTAACAGGAGATCTGAGACACCTATACATTCTTTACACTCATGGGCAGTAGGTGCCTGAGGCAAAAAAAGCAAAAATTAGCCTTCAAAACAATCTTATTTCAATATGATTTTCAGTATGCTGATGATTATGGAACATTATATGACAAGGGATGTGGAGCATGGCATCTCAAAGACAGAAATCAAGGATGGAGAAAAATAAAACTGTGGTTCAGTGCATGACTGGTGTCAGTCAGTCTGTCTAAGAGGCAGACAAAAAACTGTTGCATCCACGAACATGGATTCCTTTGGATATGTTCTACTTCATCTGAATAAAACTTCTGATAGCTAGGGGTCAAAGAAATCTGGATATATACCTGTCATGGTCAGACCATAATGTTTACCATATAATGTAAATGTTTATATCAGTTTTCCCTGATATAAAATAGGGATAATACTAATTCAGATATCCTGGAAAGTAGTTAACGGACTTAAACACTAAACATTTTATGAATGAGATTTCAGTTACTAGAAAGAGCACCAGTTAAATAGCTTCTTGAACTGTAAGTCTGAACACACCTTATTTGGAGTTAGCACATTCCAGGTCTCTCTTACCCTTGTATAAATTTGATTTGACATCTAACATGACTAAGCACCAGAGTATAATGAGGTAGTATATATATTCTGGGTAAGAGAAAAGGAAATACCTTTTAAAAACAGAGTTTGGAGAGATAAAGTAATCTAAAAGTGGTACAATTTGTATTTTTCAAAACTTACCTTATGGAAAATGTTTGTATACAGAGATGAATAAATATTTCTAGTAAGAAAACAAGTGTTCAAGCAAGTATGATTTTGACTGGAGGTCATCATTACTTTATTGTGTAGTTCTCATCAATATTGTCATGTTATAAGAAAGTTTTAAGAGAATAGTAAACCAAAACATTTTGGAACAATTTTTTATGAGGAAGTCACTGAGTATTTTCTATATCAGTCACAGTGCAATGCTTCTCTTAGTAAAATTGCTTCTGGTTTTGTGTAACAAAGAGCCTGATGTTGATCAAATCACTTAAAGAATGCAACATATTAGTAAAGCTGATTTCAGAGACACTTCCCTTCTGTTGGCATTTAATTTGCACAATAATATTTTGATTAAGGAAACAGTCAAATGCTCTGAGAGACAAAATGCATGTATCTTTATGTGATATTTAATCAGTGACTGTCCACTTTGATTTGGATGAAACACAAGCCCAGCTGCTAACTTCTCTTATTATTATCCATTTCCTGAAAACTGTATTGTTCTCTTGATTATAGAGCAGGGTTACTGACTAGCAGTTTATTCAAATTCATAAATCTTTTCCCAGAGATGTATTGTCATTAAGCTTTCTTTTTAAGATGGGTGTGGTAGTGAGGATAGACAGAGAATCATCATTATCCCTTTCATAACACAGAATTTCTTTTCTGCTCTGAAAACAACTTCATTCACAATTGTCTAGAACCACTAGTGCTGTGGTTTCTACTCCAGCAGAGTTGCATGACCTGATAAAGCTGTGTTAATCAAAAGTATGTATCAGCTGTTCTGTTGTACGGATCATTATATTCCACAGTTCTTCTGTTACATAAATCTGTATAACAAGTAAGGTGTGAAATGGTATAACAAAAATTCTTCAAGGATCTTTAAAATTTTTGTGTATGTTGTGTTCCTTGAAGCTATGGTTAAACCATGAGCACAGCATTTTGCTTAACAGCAAGAAAACAGGAAATTATTGAGATTTAATGGCAATAAGTTGCATGCTGAAGCACTAAAATATCTGCTGTTTAGAGTGCTCCTGGTGAACTTCAGAGATAGAATAGAAACCCTGTGCTCCAGTGGTCTAATTCTAAGTTCAGTTTAGTTCAGATAGAGAAGAAAGAAACCTAAAAGACTTTAAATAATTATCTAATCTGATATCTTAACAATAAATTCTTGGCAATCACATAGTAGCAGGCATGTTAAAGAGGTTTTAAAAGAACATTTGAACAGTTGAATTTTTTTCACATCTGTTTTACTGTGGTAACTAAGATGCTGCGCCTATTGCAGGTAAGGATTCTGCTTATAAGACTACCTTTCAACAGCTTGCAGATTTTTCTGGAGTCATTGAGAGAAGAAAAGATTAGGGGGAACAGACAAGGCTTTTTAGCAAACACACAACTGTCAAGTGCTGTAGGCTTGCAGTCTGTAACCTTCTGCCTTTATACATGTGGACCTACAAGAAGCAAAAAAAGCCAATGCTCAAATACTTTCCCACAACCACTGTCCTTTTCATACTGTAAAACAATCCAGACTCTCAAAATAACAAACCTGACTTTAATTTTTTTTTCCGATAATATGTATGTTTTGTATTTCTTTTGGTTTCCATTCTGGCAGTCTTTAGGAAAAGTTTATTTTATTTTTCTGAAGTAGGATCAGAAAAGAAAATGTTAAGATCTTTTCTCTGTGGAAAGTTTCTTTTATAACCTTAGGTCTTATAGACTCAATTTGGTCAGAAATGCATGCAATTAAGAGCTATTAATGGCAGTACATAGGCTATGTAAATATCTTTTTATATTTGGGCCTGCATAATATATACCCTGGATTCCCAGGGTATATTTTAGATAGGTGAAAATTCAGGTTTTTCAAACATTATCAGAAAAAAAAATATGTTGAACCTTTATATACTACCAGAAAAAAGATATAAAGTTTCCTAAGATAGGATAACAGAATTATGGGTGAAAAAAATTAATTATTGAAAAGAATTATGTATTCACATAAATTCAGAAGCATGAAACCTCAAAAAAAAAAAAAAAACCAACCCCCCAAAAAAACCCACAAAAAAAAGAAAAAGAAAAAAAATCCCCCCAAAAACTACATCACATCCTAGGATTCATGAAAAACTAGTAGGCAAACACACAGTTCATCACTTCTGTTGAAAAAGTGTTGTACTATTTTATAGTAGTATTCTAGCCTAAGAAGATCTGGAAATACTCAGCACATTCCATTCTCTCTCTTATTCAAAAAAAAAAAAAAAAAAAAAAAAAAAGAAAAGAAAATAAAAGAAAAGAAAAGATAAGTACTAAATTTCCAGCAACTGGTCACAGAAAATACCAGTCTGGTAGAATTACTTTATTACCTTTGTACCTTCTAAGTATGTTACAGTGTCACCATGGTTATGGAAATATTCCGTGGCATGGAATAACTTACAGTGAAAATGCCACAGCACAGAGGAAGAAAATTCAGCAAAGGAATGCAAAAAGGCTGAGTGATACCAAAGATGCAAATGTAATAACACGCAAGATCCAATTACCAGCAGCTGGCCAGCATCCAAGCTGGGTTTGCAAAGGAGGTGTGAAAGCTACAGTCGATAACTTATCACACAGCATTATTTATGTAAACAACTAAAAGCATGTCTTCACATTAGGAAGTTTTAGGAAAAAATCTTTAAAAATATTTCCTGGGTTTATAAACATTATTAGACATCACTCGCAAATCTGCACTATTACAAATGGGCTCTCTTTCAAATGTAAGTCACATCTATATCAGAGCTTTCAGGTATGTTTTCAAGAAGGAAGGTTGCAACAAGAGTCTCCACATGTGGTGGTTTCAAATTCTGTGCTGTCATTTTGAACATTGAATGTCATTTTTAATTTAGGTGGCAATAGCACAGCTGCTGCACCATTTCATGTGGTTTCTTCAAAACAGAAAAAGAGCTTGCAACTAACAAGGTATGCATGCTTGCTCTGCTTCAATTTCCCCATAAGGTGGGGATAACAGTAATTCAAGTAAGCAGAACCTGCAGCTTGCTTAGGTTTCTTCTGATAGTAAGAGACTCAGCAGGAAATTTGCTTTCCTGTACATTGAATGTGGGATCTCAGGATCTGAGTCCTGAGATGCCGGGCCACCGAGACCACCCTTGGGGGGCCCGGGAGTCCTGGAATGTTGCCAGAAGTGTCTGGTGGCTGGACTTTGGTCCTACACAGGAGACGACAAGGATGAGGGCTTCACCGGGGTGAATGGTGAAGGGATTAGTTAATTAGAGGGTGAGACACAGGGTTTAGGATTTATGTACAGGGGGGTTTAGAGAAGTAAGATGGAGGAATTGGGGTGTGTCCTGTCCTCCTTCTTCTTCTTCTTCTCCTCCATCTTCTTTGGCCATGGTGGCATTTTTGGATTGGTTATAACTGAGAGTGCACCGAGTAATAAGAATAGATGGTATTGGGGAAAAATGATAAATATTGTACACGTAACAATGGGTATAAAGATACGTGGCTGCCCCGGAGGGCAGACAGTGTGCTCATGGCTGACTGCTGAGCAGATCTTTGTTCGGCTGAAAGAACATCTTTTAGATAAACAATTAATAAACATAAAAACCGAAAGAAGAACTGAAGCCTCTTCTCGTTCTTCGATACGCGGGCTGCCCCAAGGCCACCTCGGGCCTTTCCAGGCCCCTCAAACAGCCGAGATAAACCGGACAATTGAAGAAATGGCAAAATATTAAAAAGATGGACTATGGCACTATGTCATGGTCTTTCAAAAAGACATTAAATGACTCATGAAAATCTTCTCATAGACTAGAAAAGGCAGGATCTGTGTGTTGTTACTTTCTGTTCTTTTTTATTTTTAATAAACTTCTTTTTCTTCCTCTGAAGTTATCTTCATTTTGAAGTTATGTTCAATCTAAGTAAATTATTGCAACAGTTTTCACTTTTCTGATGAGCTGTTGATGCTATGAATTGTGTTATTTATTGTCTACATATGAACCTTTTTTTATTTGTGATCTGCATCTGAAATTGGATTGGCCTTTTTCAATCATTGCAATATCAGACCCTTCAGAAGTAAATCCTGACTGTTTGCAAACCCTAATAAGAGCATGGAGGACTACAGGAGGTTAAGTAGCAGATTGAAGATGCTTATATTTCTTTTTCTGCATACTCGGTTCAGAAATCCCGTCTTTTTTTTTTTCAATTGCCCATTGTGAGCTACACTTTGAATCATGGAATCATCCTCATTGGAAGTGATTTCCATGGGCAACTAGTGCAACATACTTTAAACAGGTTCAGTAATACCCAGCTACTCAGGGACACACCTCAGCAAGCTTTGGGTGTCTTCACGACCTCTCTTGCAGTCTGCTGCAGTTCTTTACTTCCATCACAGAGAAATTATGTGTGTCTCCCCACACAATTCTCCATCTGCCTGATTATCTTGGTGACTCTTTGAATGACACTTTGAGAAGTTCACTCAAAGGGAACTCAAAGTTTAGTGCGAGAGACTCACTTCTGGGGTGAGATTGTCTGGCCTGTATTTCCCTGGATTCTGTCGCTGTGATAATTCTTTACACCATTACTGAAGATGTCTGCATTATCCATGTTACAAGCATTCACTTCATGAGTCTATGTCTGCAGATGAGGATCTTCAGTAGAAATCTTTCTGTGGTTCAACTCCTATCAAGTCCCAAACAACCTTATTTCAGAGGAAGAGCTTGTGTCTCATGCCACATGAAGCATCAAATTGCAGGCCTTAGAAGTAGATAGACTAAAATATTTACAGAATATGCAGAAGAGCGGGATTTCAGTCCTTTACTGGTCACATAAAGATTTCAAATAAGAACATTGATTTTAATGTGTTAACTTAAAACCAGTGATAATACAGACACTGTTATTACTTCTTTACAAAATTATTTTTATATATGGATTTATAATGTGTCTTCAGCTTCTTGACCTTGTCTTCCATGAATTCTGTCCATACACTTCACAATTTTTGAGTATAATGTCCATGATGATCTTTTAAACACTAGTGGTAATAGGATTAAGCATCAAAAAGAGCTGTGATTTTTTTTCTGCTTTCCAATAAATTTATATTGAAGCAGGCAAGTTGCAGATAAAACAAAACATTTAATTGGAAATACATGCTTTGTTAAATCCTAGAATACGTAGCTAAGAATGTTAAATACTTGTATATTTCCCAAATCTAACATGTTGTAATCATCTTCAATATTCCTTCATGACCCCAACTGAGCTGATGTCGTGAAAGAATAAGCACTTTACCTCCAGGTTTTCCACTTCATTCCACATGTTTATCTCTCACATTATTTTCAGATATATTTTGGGTTAAGTATCTGTCCAAGAGTACATGTTGCAACTACATGTTGATGTGCTCATTGATTTCTTATTAGTGCTAATGGAAATTAAATGCATTTACATCACTCAGAGAACCTCATTCCTGTAAAAAACCCAAGGAAATCACAAAGAAGCAACTGAGATTATTTTGTTTGCTTTGAGGAAACTTTAGATGATGGGTAGTTTAATAGCTGTCTTACCATCTCTTCTTGAATCTAATCATAGATCTGTACCTGGACAATCAGATTTATGGCCTGGTTATGTTCCACGATGTTTAAATTCTGGAATCATGCCTTTGTGCCATTGGCAGTAGCATTAACAACGTATCAAAGGATATAAATGGATCTTGGCAAATCTCCATGTCTCTTCCATTTCCTGAAATACACTTTATTTGTACCATGCATTTTCAGGATCTGGATTATTATCTTCGGGGGAAAACAAAGACAAAAAACCCCACACCTGTATTATATATAAACATAATGAAAAAAATTATTTCTTAAAGTTTGCAGAAGGAACACCAGCTGTGCACTGAATGAGAGGTCTCCATTTAGGATGTTAGTTATATTTAGAAATGCTATTTTCAATTTATATATTAACAAATTTCATAAAAACTCTGCATAGATTCACACAGTTTTCTGTAAAATATTCCCAGAGGAAATGTTTAACAGACATGTTTATCAAAATCTCACATCAGTGTGGGTTGGTCAAATATTTTAAATATTTTGATTCTACTTTACAGATCAAAATGGCAAACTGAGGAGTTCTATCTTTATAAACTTACACTGATTGAAGCTTTTAAAGAGTTTAGTTTACAAGAGACGTTTTCTGATTGCCAATCCGAATCACTAGCCTATGGATTCCTGGAAAAACACTTCTTACCATCTGGAAGCTAAAAGGTGCTTTCACTTTTGCCTGTTCAGTCTTCTCTTCTTCACTTTATGACCTCAATTTTACATAGGTAAATGGTGAGAGGTGGAGTCCTGTATCCCTGGCACAAACATCAGCATGGACATTTTACGAAACGTCCTGTGTACACACTCCCAAAGTATACCTCAGCTGTGCACAAACATGGCAGAGATTTAATTGCCCTGCACCATTTAACCAATGAAAGAAAGCTAAATAAAGCATTTTTGTGAACACACTTGTCATACATCAGTAGGCAACATTGGTAGGCAAATAATTTCCAAATATTAACAGAGATTTACATTGGTTTAACTAGAAAACACTTGATTGAAATGGAATAACTAGTCCCTACATGACTAAAATACCATGCCTAAGATCTCTTCCGCAAGAGTAATATATTCCCATTTTCATGTGTTATGCAAGAGAACTTTTATCAATTGTGTTACTTGATCTCCACAACTGTGCAAACACATTTACCCTCTCTGAAGTGGGGAAATACTGTGTTGGCCATTTCAGAAATGGAGAGATACATTAAGACCTAGTTCCCTAAATGGATTTTGGCATGCTGCCACCCGAGTGGAGCTCAAATCTCCTACTAAACTTTCAATGCTATGCCTGGAGGAATTATCCCTTCAAGAAAAAGATTCATAGCAGTCAACATGATGAACCAGGGACATGCTTAAACTGGAGAATAGGAAATGATGGAAAGAACACATAATTTGACTCTCATAACTCTTTTTGACATGGGTATATCAGCTCTGTAGACTGCAGCAGTATTGAAGTACATGATCTAGGTCTGTACCGAAAGTATTTCAGCCTGAAAAATAAGCCAACATTTTGCTCTCTTTGATGACAATAAACTAGTTAATCTGAACAATTTAAATATTTCCTAACTTTACATTTACTTCAGGTTGGAGTCTGAAGTCCTGAACCTTTTCCTTGAAGTACAAACTAAGCTGTTTCCCTGGGGGAGGAGAAGTCAACTTCCCTTTTCTTTGAAAACATGGACAGTGGTAAAGATGTATTTTATTAGAGTGTTTGAACTCAGGCCCTCCCCTCAGCAGTGGAACATTGAATGTGAATTTTCCATCTCCCACATGTGTGCTTTAACACTAAGCTTAGAGGGTGGGCATTCTGCATTAAAATATGGAAACAAACCTAGGAAAGGCAACCGGAAACCAGGACTCAGATTTTCATTGGAGATCTGCAGTCACTAGTGTAATAATGCGTAATTTTTGCTTCACAGAGGCACCATGTCAATGGTATTCAGGCCTCATTACTAAATTGTATCATTTCCTACACCTTGCAATGCATTCTTTCTATACTGAATGCATGAAGAGGGAGAAGCTGGATTTTAGAATTTTACTGTCATGGATCTTGAAGGAAAATCCTGGAATACATTCCTCCTCTCTCCCTCTAGATTTGTGGTAAAGTACTTGGGGTAAAAAGACCCATGAAAATTTCTCACACAAAAAAATCATTTTATGGCAGCTACCTGTACCCAGCTATCTATATATTTGTGATAAACAATATACATCACCTATACAAATACATATGTTTTCAACTTTTACATGACAACTGTATGACATGTTCAGTATTCTTCTATGTTCCCATTAAACTGAAGCTTGGTTTTGAAGAACATGAGCCATAAACTATTTACTTTTTTAAACACACAGTACACATTGGTCAACCTCAAAAATGCAGGGAGAGCAACTGGGAAAATATTTTACATATTTCAGGAAGGCACTGAAATCTTACACAAATATATGTACTCACTTCAAGACTTAAGAAAGACTACTATTTATAGAACCCATAATTCCATTTTTCATAATTCCTGGCATTTTTATGAACTGCTGGGTTGAATGAATGTCTTTCAGACCTGCAGGTATTATGCATTGACATATGCTTATATATGTGCATTTGCGTGCTGCAAATATTTGTACTGCAGCTTTTTAGAAAACATTTATATTTTGTTCTTAATTTTGACTGATTCTTTACAAATTGCCCTGGGCCATAGACTTAATTTTAGTGGGGATATGAACATGGTTACTCTTAGTAGGTCTGCAAAATTATTCTTGTGGAGAACATTTATGTGATGGCTAATACAAATGTGTTTACATTTTGCTGTTTCCTAGCGTTCCAGGATTTTTCATCTATTCACACACAAATAAAAGTAAACTAATGTCTTGATATTTCTTTTTCACTTAGCTGTAATTCAAATTCTCTCTGCTGTAATGAGTAGGGTTTGATTGACAAGGGGCTTTCTACTGAAGAATAGTGGTGTCTGGGCTTCCCAAGCTGTTGTCTTTCTCAAAGGCAGATGGTAAATCTGTCAGCAGTTGCATTCTGCACAACAGCAGCCCAGATGCTTTTAAGCTTTCTGTGTGAAGCCTCTCCACCCCTCAAGAGTACCAATGGGCTACTTGCCAGAGAAAGGTCCCCACAGCAATTAGCTGTCTCTGAATTCAACTCCAGCTGTCTGGAAAGTCAAATGAAGGCAGCTTGTTTGGTCATACACCATTTAATGTGAAGAGTCTGCTTCTTTATAATTAAAGCAGCCTTCTGTGTATCAGTCCAGCTGTGTCCAGAAAAAAGCACCTATGTGACCTTCATTGTTTGAAACAACAACTTTCTATTCACTGTGCCTTTTACTTTTTACTTAATGAAAGCTATATTTCTAAAGAGTATGATTTTGTACCTTTTCTGAATGCATGCTTTCCCATAGCTGGATCTTGAAGACACAGTGTTTGCAAATAATTTAGTGCACATTAAAGGACTAAAGGACAAAGAACACTGTGTGAAATCTTTTTCACATTATTCTTCACAGCTGAAGGCTTTCCACTTCAGCCTTCCTGGATCTCTGGGTCCATCTCTATTATGATTGGGACTCACTGAAAAAAGTGATAAAAGAGCAGAAAATTATGCTAACAATTACAAAATATATGAAAATTGCATTTCTGCAAATTTGACTTCTTTTTCAAACCACAGTCACCTGCAATCTGTTCATGGGAGAGAGAAAATCCCCTGCAAGATTATGGACTAGATTTTACTTGCATCAAAATACTTTTAGAGTGGGCTCAGTTCTTGAAAACTTCATCCAACATAAATTACATTTTTACATGCAGAAGTATGTATCATACATAAGCTCATCCAAGGTAGAGTCAAGAAGTAGCTAAATTATGGAGGAAACAAGGTGACAATCTGAAATACAAGTTTAGTACCATTCCTTCAAAAACAGTAGGAATGCTTAGATTTGATACCAGATGTTTCTACTGCACAAGATTTTATGCAGGCTAATGTGATCAGAAAATCAATGTGACTGTTAAAAAATGAGACTGTAGATTTTTAAAGACAGTAAGTATTAGTGTTCCAGACATGAGCTGCTTAAGATTAAAAAAATAGTAATGAGGACTGCAAAAAAAAAGAGCTAATTCCAAAGTCAGTGAGCCAGAAGATGGCCAAAAGGTCACAACCGGAAATAGGGAATAAAAAGTATGCGAATAAAGAGCACTCACAAGAATGGAATCTTGTCAGTTAATAACCAGATAAGTGATTATTCCCCTTCTCAGAATGGAAGATTATAACTCTGTAGGTTTATGAGATACTGGAGTGAGAGCAGTCATGAAAAAAAGTGATGTTATCAGAAGTAAAAAACAAGAGTAAACAAGTGATGTCTCAGGCTCTCTCCTTTTCCTCTGTTCCTGTCAGGATCATTTTTGGGTGTATTAGCTTGGCTGTAACCTAACACTTGTTATGGAGTTTGCACTGGAGTTGAAGCCTTGTAATATAAAAGCCAGTTACTGAGGCCTGGGCTTGGGACTCAGTGCAAGTACAGTCTGAAACTTGTTTGAAAACTAATTTAACAGAGTCTCCACAAAAGTGATGGCAAAAATAGTAATGAATGTTACGAAAATGGCAACCATATTTTTCAGAATGCCTTAATACACTCAACACTGTGATCAGAATTATGTCCTTTGCTTTCAATTAATCTCTGATTATTTGAAATCCAGTCACAAGCTTGCATATTACTTCATTAACCTAGCTACTATAATAGGTAGAGTGTGCTGTCCTGGTAATGGGAGACCAAAAAAATCCAGTAAATCAATTCACAATCAAGTTTCAATGTGTACTTCACCCAATGCAATATTGATTTTAGAAGCACAAGCTATTTCTGGTCTGCAACAATCTGGCAAGTTGTATACCACAAGAAAGTTGGAACTGAGATTTCCAAATTACTTTATGAAGCATTTTCACCTTTTCTATGTCTTATGTGCTTTTGCCATGCATTCTTGTCATGCACTCAGAATGTTGGATAGCTACGCATAGAAGTAGATGTTAAGTAAAGAAGAGATTAAAAAAAAAAGGAAACCTTTTTTCCCATCTATGTAAAGCAGTCAAATCCTACACACTTATATGTTAATCCTAATCCTGGGGGTTTTTAAGTGAAAATACAATTTGAACATCTCCTCTTCTGTAGAAGACAAAAGTAATTCTATGTAAGAGACACTTATCCTTGTGTTACAAATTCATCCAGCTGGCTGTCATGCTAGCTTTTTCTAACTTCAGCCTATCAGATGATCCATTAGAAATCTAAACATTTTTTTCTCAGGAAATCCATGTCTAAATGTCTGAAAGTTAACAAGCATCAAAAAGCTATTTGTGTAATTAGTGATGTTATTTCGTCTTGAGAGAACACAGTTATATTCAGGATGTAGCTTTATATCACTAGCTATTGCTCAATGGGCAGGAAATGTGTATGGTTCTATTTGGTGATTAGGAATATTGAGCTTAAGTGGAAAGATTGAAAATGTGAGAATAGTTTTATTAAAAACCAGGCATGGAAGAAACGGATTATACAAGATATCCTATAGTCCATCCAAACACAGGTTGCTCTTTACAGTATTTGGTCAAATTTTCTTTAAAGAAGACAATAGGTACATTACTTTAAAAGGTTCTTTTTTCATTTCATTTAAATATGGCAGCAAGGAATGGCTAGTAACTCCATCTAAATGCTGATCTTATCTGTAAATAAAGTATTTTAATGAATTATTTATACAAATTAAACATACACACCAAATTTCCCACTCTTTCTTTTGCCCCTATTCATTAAAGACCATCACATTTCCAAACAGATCCAAAGGTTTCCAATCTACTTTTAGTTAATGATTTACATTGTCAATATATTGCTTAGAGATTACAGGTTGCTCATAAATAATGTTTCTGCTTGTTGCATGCAATGGCAATTGGGAACTTGCCCTGTCATTACAATTCAATATGTTAGTGTATAAATTAAGATTCATAAATGACTCAACTGAAAGAAACACATGGTCAAAACATGTGGCTAAATCATTAAGCTATTTTAGGAGATGCTTTAAATCATTTGTATTGATTAATTACCAGACTTTAAGTGAGGTAAATCAAAATAATGTTAATGACTTCAATGGCACTATTTCTTCTCATTGACAGAAAAAGGAACTTTCCCTGGAAAAGTCACGAAGTTTCCCCCATTCCCCAATGTAGGTCCTCAACTGGAGTATTTAATCCATTTTTGTCCATAAACTTTAAGGTGTTTTATGCAGTCCAGAGGGAAAAAAACCCCCAGTGAAACAGCAACCACAATAAAAAAGATCAAATCTTGCCCAATTAAATAAATAAAAAGAAATAGTTATCTTAAACCCTAAACATTTACAGTTAAAAAATATCTTGAAAGAATGTTTTCTGAGTTTATTGTGTACCAAAAAATGTAAAAGGTTTAATTCCAAAATAAAAAAAAAGAGGTTGAACTTCAAAAAAGCTTTTCTAAAAACCTAAAAGAAAAGTAAAGCATGAGAATAGTTGGCTGAATGTCTCTAAATATATATCACTGAGGGCTTCAAAAAGGAATTAGGTAAATATGCACTCGAAATCATACAAACATAAAGAATCCTGTGTTGTATGGAAAGAGTTGTTGAGGTGACCTTGCAGTGATCCTTCCAAGATTTTTTCCATCTTCTTGCTATTACTGTTCTTATTTAGCTATTTACTCTTACAAGCAAGTTTGATTGATTGAACTGCGAGGAAATTTTTCCCCCAATTCCTACAGACATAAATACAGAATACAGGTTTTGAGAGAAGTTCTCATGCACTCTGGCCTTTGTAAGTTCTAAAGGAGAAGCACATAGCATAAAACATAAATAAGCCATATATCAGAAGAAGGCACACAAATAATTCTTAGAAGAAATACTACTAAGGTGAACAATGGCAAGCAAATGAACCTGAGAAAACCATTGCTAGCTGTGTCACATCATTATTAGATACTAAGTTTGTTGTAAACTTAAATTCCTCTTGGTCCTGTTGGTGGGTACTGCTGTAAAAAGCCAGGTTCCTTCTTTATTGCACCTTTCCTTCAGGTATTTATATATTCTGATAAAATCTTCCCTGAACTGGGCTAAACAGTTCCAGCTGTGTCAGCCTTTTCCCACAGAAGACATGCTCCTGTCCCTTAATCATCTTTGTGCAGCTTCACTGGTCTCTCTCCAGTGTGTCTGGGTCTCTGGTACTAAGCCCAAAACTGGATAGAATACCCCTGGTGTGGCCTCAACAGCAGAATGGCACCCACAGGCAATGTTTTGCCTAATGCAAGCTGGCATATCATAAGCCACCTTTGACACAAGGGCACAGTGTTAACTCATGCTCAGCTGGTGTCCACCACAACCCCCAGGTCCCTAATATCAGAGGTGTTTTCCAGAAAATCTGCCCCCAGAATGTTTTGGTGCAGGACTGCCCCCAGTTTTGTGTCATCAGCAAATCTGCTGAGGTGTACTCTGTGCCCACTCATCCCCATCAAGAATGAAGATATTGAACGAAACTGAACCCAATACAGTCCCCTGAGTTGTTGCACACCTAATTACCAGCTTCCAGTAACACCTTGTGCTACCGACCTCTGGGCCCAGATATTTGGCCAGTTTTCATTCCAACTGTCTGTACATCCAACCCAAACATCAATAGCTTCTCTCTGAGTCATTTATGGGGAAGTGTCAAAGGCATTACTGCAGTCATGGTCAATGATATCCATTACTTTATTTTCAGTGATTTTTTTAGGATTTACACTGTAGTTTGCGCTGGGTATAATTTGTTGTCCTGCTGTGTCAGATGAAACTCCCAAAGCTGCAACAACTCTTCACAGGCTGTGTATTCTTCTCACTTTTTAAAGCTTCTGAAGTTCATTCACTCTCCTATATATCCTGTTTTGGATCTGTGCATGCTGTGCACATATGAGTGTGAATATGATATATCAAACATACTATGAATGTTCTCTGCTAGATTCTCCAGTACTTTAGATTTGTTGAGCTATAGTAAATGATTCTTTTGTTAAACTGCCTAACTTATCTGTCAATGAAGTGCTGTTTCAAGTGCTGTTAAATCTTTAAGGCTTAACTGTAGGTCAGATCTGGGGCTCAGTTTAGCAAGGAGGTCTAGTCTAAACCTTGTGGTTTAATGGGACCATCTTCATTATTCCTTTTTATCCTTATCATTTTCTGCCCTTACCCTTTCCTCTTCCCTGCACCTCCAGCTTCCCCACACATAATTTTTAATTGATTTTTGGTTTAGATTGATTGATTTTATGTTTTAGCTTGTTCCTTCTGTGTGTGTGCTTTAACCATTTGGTAACCAGTAGAATGAACTTTGTCAATGACCTATATCATGCTTTTGCTTGAATATTAAATCTGCTTTTACCACTACCTTTAATGGTGATTCCTTAAGAGATCTTAAAACAGTGATTCATGACAGTATTAATCAGAAATAATCTACATGTGACGCCATGAATTTTGATATTCTTATTTGTAATAGAGTAATATCTAAGACTTTTCCAGTCATCAACTAGAATTCTACCATATAGTACATGGTATTCTTATACTGTGTGAGAAAAATCTAAAGCAAGAAAGGGAAAACAAAAAGGGAAAATAAATTAGAAAACAGAGAATAGTTAATAGAAAATAAGGATTAAAAAAAGAAAAATTAAACAGAAAGGGGAGAGGAGGAGGAGGAAGAGGGAGAGGAAAAAAGAGGAAAAAAAAGAAAAAAGAGCATATTTTATATAATTGGTAACTTCTAAGTCAACCAATATACTTCTCCTTAAAGGAAAAAGCGTTTAAGTGCAACACAAAACCAAATATTTTCTGCAATTTTCTCTGTCTTTATAATAGCTCTCTTTATCCTACCAACAAAAGGTGAATCTCCATCTCAGTAGCAGTTGCACAGAGAATTAGTAGCACAGAAATAATTTTATTTTACTTGATACAAACCTGGCATTCAGCGTTTGTAAACTGAGGTCTTTATGATACATGCAAGAATAAAAAACAGTCACTACACAAAATAATGCACATAGAAAAAAGTTATTATTACAAGATTTCTAGGTACTATTTTTTCTGTAGTTGTAATCTGTTATTTGATAAATATGACCCTCAGAAAATTGTCACTGAAACTTCAGTCTGCACCAGGAAAAAAAATCATCAGACCGAGAATTTCATTCTGGATTAAGAGAAGTAGTTTTGAAACAAATATTTCTGTTGATGTTCATATTCTAGGCATTGAATTCAATTTTCTGTTGGCCAGAAAGGATGTAACAGTCAAAGTTATGAAAAATGAGACTTAAAAAAAAGATTAAGTTTCATCCATTAACTTTAAAATCTAGGCACTGCCCTTCATTCTGAATCTTCCACAAACTAGATTGTATCATCCCTCCATTTCAGATATTTAGTTACTGTCTCCAATATTTCACAGTCAGAAAACAGATACAGGTTTAGAATCTAGCTTGGAATAGCACTTCATAAATATTTAATTCACAGATGCATTTCCTTAAAAAGATGTAAGTAAAGTATCTGTATGAAAGCCTACTATTTTCCCTTGTCCCATACCAGACATTTGAAAGCTCCTTTGCAGCAGGAGACAAGAAGGACTGGGGAGAAGGCTTAGTATGCATTGAAAGGTGCACAATGAGGCAGAGACCTCAGTAAGGTGAATTCAAAGCTGAGGCAGTAATGACCTTTCCTTCATTTATGACTGACTTCTAAGAAAACAGTTTTTCTTATAACACACATTTCCCTTCCTCTTTTAAATTCACAACTGTCTTATTCAAACCATGTACAACATTTACTGTAATTTCCCTCAACAATAGGTTAGTTTTTTCTTTTTTTTATTCAATCCTACCTTGAAAATAATTATTTAATTCTCTGTTCATTATGTCCCAATGATTCCAATAATAAAACTGTTAGCAGTGAATATTACAAAAAACTCCTCTGCCAGCCACACAAACTCAAACTGAAAGTCAACCTGTTCCTCTCATAGACTAATAAAGACTTTGCACATCAAATTACACCTCAATTACAAGTGTGTAGCTTCATTGTCCTCTCATTATATTTTCAACGACACCTGTGGCACTCAGTTGCCATCAATGCTTTTATGCATGTATAATCTTAGGTAAATAACTGGAATCTGCTTAACCTTGTCCCAGCTAGTCCTCTAAAACAGATTGCATCATGCTACTCTTTTTTAATATTTCACAAAAATTAGCATGGAGACAAATAATTTTAGAAACCATACTCTTTTTTTTTTTTTTTTTTGTGACAATTATGCTGGTTTTGGCAGGAGTAGACAAAATTTTTAATGCAGCAGTTTACATATGGGGCTATGTTCTGGATTTGTGATGGAAACAGTGCAGATAATTCCAAAATGTTTCATTATTGATCACTTACTGACCAATGCTCACACACAGTCAAGGTCTTTTCTGCCCCTTACCCCACCCCACAAGAGAGATGCCCAGGGAGCTGGGAGGTGACACAGCCAGGACAACTGACCCCAACCGACAAGTGGTCCACATCTGTGGCTTCATGCTCAGCATGTACAGCTGGTAGAAGGCAGAAGAAAGAGACAGAGTGATGGTGTTTCTCTTCCAAAGGAATATAATGCATAATGGAGCCCTGTGCTTCTAGAAGTGGGTGAACACCTGCCTGCCCCTGGGAAGTGGTGAATTAATTCACTGCTTGGCTTTGATAGCAGACACAGCTGTTGCTTTATTTATTAAACTATCTTTACATCAACTCATGGGTTTTGTGTTTCACACTTTTGATTCTTTCTCCCATGCCACCAGAGTGAGGGAGCAAGCAACTGTGTGGGGCTGAGTTGCTGGCTGGGATTAAACCACAACACAATTCTTAGTGGAGAATACCCTCTTAAGAAGAATCTATCTGTTTGGTCAGAAGAACAGTAGAAATCCTATACTTAATGGCAGTATAACCTGAAAGTCATCAGATATGTCTGTATTGCTGAAAAATCTCTACTCGAGGTCTTCAAAATTGAATTCACAGAGTAATGTACATTCAGAAGGAGGAGGAGCAGCTCCATGGACAAGAACAGACTTGACCTGTTCATACAGTGTAAGTATAGAGTTACAGTGTGAAGTCTAAGACAGTAAACTGTCCTTCAACAATGACTTTTATCCTGTGGTCATGTTTTAGTTTTTAGTATTCAGTGCTATTTCTGCTCTAGACAGGAAGCTATTAGAAAGCCATGTGATCCAGCTAACTGATGGGTTTTAAAGGATACTTTGGGGCATAAAGACAGGGGTCTATTAAGTAAGGCTTTTTAGAGTTTCCATTCTAAATTTCAATTGGAATCAATTGCTAAGCTCTTAAATGCCATTTAGAAGGCAATAGCTCTAAATTTCACATAGATCACATCTGGTCTTCAGTTTATTCACTTCGTCCATTTTCAGTAATATTTTACTCATAATCTGATGGTAGTAAAATAATCTTTGGCAAACTCTGAGGGGTTTTAAAACCCCTCGTAAGGGGAAGCATCTTTGGAGTCCGTAATTAGAACATTTAAGTGCCACAGCAATGAAAACACCTTTCCCAGAACAGTGGTAGAGAGCTGTCCTGAGAGGTAGTTGTTCCCATAAACTGTTCAGCGTAACTGCAACAATTCATTTAGGTGAATTTGTGTATCTAGATTAGTGAATTAGATCAGTATCCTCATATATTGTTCTGTTCAGATACTGCAGCTTATGGTTTTGTGTTGCTTTTAAATCCAAAATATAAATGCATTATCTCTAAATTAATTTGTGTCAGCTAGATTTTAACATGATTTGGAATACTCCAAAAGTAACAAGATAATGATTAGACTGTCAAAGGACACAGATTTCATTTTCCTGACAACAACATCTATAATCCTACTTGAATGTTTTCATTCAGAGAAAGTCTCTGTTTCTTTCAGATCAGTAATCTAAATCTTCACTATATAGTCCCATCAGCATGAATGAAATGAGGAATAAATATAGCAGCTCTTTAAAACGAATCACCATATAAAATTGAATAAATTTTGAGGATAAACATTTATTTTTTAAAACATTGTTTCAGATAGCCTATTTTTTAATTTTTGTTCATTTTTACTCATTAAAAACTTCTTTTTTAAGGAAACAGAGGAAAGAAGATTGGGGATGTCTTTTTAAAGATTATGCTTTTTCTTTTTTAACCATGGAGTTGGAATCATTATTGATTTCAACAGACAAGTGATCTTTATTTATTTCTATACTATTTGTAATGGCATGTGTTCCAGCACTGGTGATTATGTGGAACCAGAATATCATAAATTCCAAATTTACTCAAAATATAGATATAAAATTTTTCTCCAATGATAAGAAAATCTGACATCTGCTGTTCCTCAGAAGGAGAAGAATTACTAGATTGAATTAATTAAAAAATTCTTTTAGTTCTCTGGAAGGGCTATGGAAAGTTAAAACCTGAAAATAATATTTATAGAATGCATATTGTTACAAATATTAGTTTTAATAGGAAATTTATGTTTAAGCATTCATTAAAGACTAGTCAGCTTCAAATTGGAATCTAAATGGTTTCATATTGCTAAATCAAAGACCACAGACTCACAGATAAGTGAAAGTATAAAGTATGTGGAATATAGCTTTCAAAATCTGGCTTTGGTCTTGCCAGAAAACCCTTCAATAACAATATCTATAATATTAAGTTGAAGTTTACAGTCTTAAGCAATCAAATCTATTGTTCAGATTTCTTTTAAATACCTCCATTATCATCACTTGTCATTACATTTTACATCTCCTCCAACAAAACTGCTATGTTTCAACTTTGGTAGATCTTGAATTCATCAATTTAAATACCCTATCAGCTCCAAAACTCTCTAAAAGTCTAATTTTCTATCCTTGAATTTGTTTCGCCTCATGCTGTAAAATAATGGCTATGTCATAAAATGAAGCCTGAAGTCTAGCTAAGAGCAGCTGTAAACACAAAGCAGTCTAACCAGAATGAAGAAACTTATTTTAGATAACCATTTTATTAAACTTGGTTTACACAAAAAAAAAAAAACCAAATATAAATCAGGAACATAAAGGTATTTTACACCTTTCATCGATGAATTATTGCACACAAACAACCTCAGTAGTATTGGAACTGCCTCTCATCTAAATATCCAGTCAATATCCCCTTTTAAATAGTCTATTCTACACAAAACATTGAAAAATAAAATTCTGGGTGGAATTTATTTTAATAATACATTTGCCCAGGAAGTTTTATTTATGTTGCCTTATTGTATAAAACTATAATATCTACTCTTCACTTACAATCAGAACAGTTTGGCTTGAAAAGGACCTTAAACTTTATCTGTTTCCCACTCCCTCTTCTCCATGGACAGGGACATCTTTCACTGGATCTTTACTGGGTTGCTCAAAACCCCATCCAACCTGGCTTTGAAAGGCTCCAGGGATGGGGCATCCACAACTTTTTCTGGGAAATATGTAAATGTTCCTCACCATTCTCACAGTGAAGAATATAAACCTACCCTCTTTTAGTTTAGAACCATCTTCAGGCTTAGTGTGTTTAAGTTTTCTTGATGATCTACATCGCCATTATAGAAAAACAACTGTCACACCTCTGTTGCTGTGGACTAAATGTGAGTCAAATTAATTTGATATGCAGAATACTCACTGAATTTTATTAAAATTACCAACATTCTGAGTTCATACAGAAAGGTAGAACCAGATACAGGCATAAATGATCTGTCTCTAAACTCTATAAAATCATTATTCTCTTGTTGCTTTGAAATTTTTTTACTAAAAAAAATTAAGTATTACTTTACATCCTATTTCCTAGCTCACTCTCCAAACCAAACTTACTCAGATACTTAGTGAAAATTAATTATTAAGAAAAAAGAACAGCTGATCCAAGAAAATAATAGCAGTTTTAGTTCTTACCTCATGTGATTAGATTTTACCTAAACTGCATTAAAACAAAGTTTCTCAAAGTATAATCAGTCATTACAAAAAACATGCCAAAATTATATTTAAAGATACATAAGAAATAAATTTTCTCCCTCTTTCTCTCTCTTTCTTCTGCCCCTCAGTATTACAAAGTGTTAAAATGCTACATGGCTTTGAAAAAAATATTCACAAAATCATCTGCATCTTCTGAGAAGAAAACTCAATTAACTTGCTGCCATACTTGAAACTCAAAATAAATAAGTGATTCTCAACATTTTACAAATAATACAGCACCAGGAAGTCGTGAAGTTCATCAAAGAAAAAAAAACTCTGATAGAGACTTTTAGATGAAAAAATAGGAATTGAAAATGGCTGTAGAAGTCCCATACACAACAAATGAAAAATGAAGGCAACAAATGAAATATGGCAAGCCATTCTGACCTAAGAGGAAAAATGAGACTGAGCCTTGAATTTTATTCATTGATTTCTGGAAAGCTACCAAATGTATTGCAGTCAGTAGGATACCTCTACAGCTGCAAAGAGGTGCTCAAATGCAAATTCACACTCATATATCACAACCATATATTTCAAATTCTAGCCAGCTCAATACTTAAGCTTTCTCTTACATGTTTGGACAAGATACACAGTGAATAAATAGCCAGTGATAAATAGAGAAAACTAAAAGTTTTTCCAAGGTGTTAAGTAAAAGAATGAAACTCTACACTTGCATAGTCCAGATTAATTTCCTGATTGCTGTTGTTTTATCAATCCATAGAATATTCTAGCCATCTATCTATCACGCTTTTAACAAAAGAAAACAAAATACCAGGAACAATTGCAAATGACTATTTTAAGTTTTTCAACCTTTTCCAAAATCATCCAAAAAGTGGCCTGACTGTAAAGTGTTAAAATTGACTTTGAATTATTAGTATGGTCCTCATCAGAAATGTTGCACTTTCAGAGGAAAGTGAAGGAAACATTTCTTCCTGACCATAATTATTGAAAAAGTTTTGTTCTGAAACTTGATTGATAGCCCTTTAAATTTTATACTAGAATTACCACAGAAATGTTTTTCTCATTTTTGTGATGCTGAAATATGCTTTTTAAATTACTAGGCTGCATGCCTATCTTGTGTTAATGAGCTCCACACAGTAACTCCCCATGTAAAACTTTGCTTTCCTCTACATTTTAAAATTAACTCTTTTAAGATTGAAAACCCTCCTATGCTTTTACCATGGATGGAAGTAAATGCATGCAAAAATTGATTGACTTTTCTCTGGTATTTTTCATTACTATGGATAACACCCCAAGGTGATTTATATACTAAATATTAATCATTATGCCTACAACTTTTGAATCTGAGAACAGAATTCAAATAAAGTCTGAGTGAATACTCAAAAGTGTTTAGTCAGTCTTGATCTCCTCCTCTGAAATCAATGAAGGTTTCCCCACTGACCTCTTGGGAGAACTGCTAAACTACAAAGAGCATAATTGTTCAAAGGCACTGCAAGCCACAGATTAACATGGACATCAGGTTCTCTATCATGGGATGTCTAAAATAAATAAAAGCATTTAATTAAGGAGTTAATTTATAAATTATTTATGTTATTATTGTTGTTTTTATTGTTATTTTTGTTAATAAGTCTTCCCCATTATGAAGAAATCTTTGCCTTTTTTAACAATACTCTAACCCATTTTAAAATACATGTGCTGGCTTTTTACCTCTGATGAATTTACAAGAGAAATCAACGTGCTCAGATCAGCACTCATATAATTATTTATTTAAGGCATTGTAATTTAAAAAAACTTTAGCTAGAAATTTGTATGAAATTTCCATAGAATAAAATTGCATTCATGGAAAATATTATATTAATTAAACTGTTTTACCACTATAAAGTGCATTTTTGTTTACTGACATACACAGCTGCATTATTTCATGGGATGTATATTCCCATGACTCTCTGAAGACCACTGAATATTATTAAGTGACAGGTTTATTTTTCCAGTATACATATTTCCCTTCATACACACTTCTATAAGCCACAATAAAGAATGGAAGCGATAATTCTAAGAATCCACATCAGATTGCTTTTTGAGTATTCCAAATAGTTGTACAAACCAAGGAGCCCGACAGGGATCTGAAGAGTGTGCACCCTCCAGAGCCAGTCCTGGCAGCAGTCAGTGGGTGTTATGCCTGTGGCTCTCCAGGCTGGCCTCGTGCAAAGCCTCAGAGCTTCAGCTTTGGTGGAGTTTCTCCAGCTACACCTCCATGTGCTCTACTCTGGTGAAAGAGAATGAGAACTGAGTGCTGTAAATAAACTTTCTCCAAATAAGTAATTCCTAGCAGTGATAATTTAATATGCCCTTACCTTAGAGTTAGAGTATAAAGATCAACTTCAACTGTATGTCATACTTACATATCTGCTATTTCACTTAAGTCTGAAGCTAGTTTTTCTGTTCCCTCTCAAGTTACTGTTCTATAATGATTCACATTACAACAGTGTCTGCCTAAATATTTTCCCCTGATGTTAAGCTATTGTTTCACTGGCTGGCTGCTGTAGGTGTCTTGTTCTCTCTTCTCAAGGCAGTGGACCTGTGAGCCAGACTCAGAAGTGATATGTAAGGTGCTGTAAGATAGATCACATAATATTCGCTTGAATTCCCTCAGTGTTTCATACTCTGCTTTTTATAATGTGAAAGGCATTGTCACACAATATAACTCTCATACAAAGTAGTTGAAAAGAGTTGGGTAAGCTACAGCATCTCTTTCAATAAATTATGTTGTCACCTAGCTGTTTATTGTGTGAGCTAAGTACAGGAGGTCTGAGGGAGAGACTAAAGTAGTACACACAGATCTGAGGTTATTCTGCTAGCTGTGGTTACACTGGCAAGTTCATAGATAAACTACGTAAAAGTATAGGCTCTGTGTGGGTTAGTTCAGCTCAAACACAGTTTAGCTGTGTTAATTGCAGATCTGCCTGGCTCCATGTATTTATGAAGATATTATACTCCCAAACCACCCAAAAAAACATTTTTAGTGGGAAATACAAATGAGACTCATGCTAACTCAAAGAAGGAATAGTATGACAAAAAACCTACTGAACTCTCTGGGTTGTTTCCATTATTTTTAGTATCTCATCTTCTGAGTAAATAAAATGGGGTTGGCTATGAGACACTCTCTGCATAACTCCTCATTTTTACCTTGTGCAACATTTCTGAATTCCATCTACCCTTCAATCGAACTACATACATATGATCACAGACACCCAAGTGTTTTGATGGCAGTTTTACTTATTAGGTGCAATAAAACATCCTCTCTTTAAAACTAATTTTGTATTAAAAAACAAGTTATGGTTAGTTTATTTTGTTGGGAATATTTTGGTTTTTAGGTGTTGGTTTTTTTTTTTTTTTTTGGTTGGTTGGTTAGTTTTTTGGTTTGGGTCTTTTTTCGTGAAAGAGAGAAAGAGATTTATTTTCTGCAGTGATCTAAGTGAACCAGTCCAAATTCTCAGGACACAGAAGACATTGTAGCACACAGTGGCTGGTGACAGAGAGGACAGAATGTGAATAAGGGTGTCCAGAATCTCTGGATAAAATATATAAATAAATAAAAGTTAATATATTGGGGAGCAGTAGTGGAAATAGATTGAGGGCATGAAGGTTGAAGAAAAAAAAGTAGATAGTTTCTCTGAAGTGTATTGATATTGCTGCTGCTGAGAAAAGAAGTTCAAGCTCAGAGAAAGCAGCCAAGTACTCCTGCTTAAAATATTATTAGAGGGAGTCGTAGGAAAAAAGAATCTATTTTTGAAAAGAAAAACAGGTCTGCAAGGATGAATTTCTGCAAGGTCTCACTAGACTAGTGCCTCAATCTCATCTGAATATTTCCCCCAGGTATTCACTGCCTTTCATGATGCTTTATTGTGGCAACTCACATTTTACTGCAGAGTAGCTTATGGGAAATGAAGTATACATTAATAGCCTTTCTATATTCATTTCTCCAAAAGGTGGAAATGTTTGAAATGAAACCTTCACACTCAATTCTCTTTGTCACAAGAAGATTACAACATGTCTTGATAAGTTCTAACACAGCTATGAAATTTTCAGCAATAAAAATTTCGGTGTTGCCAATATGACTAAATCATGAAAGAATGGATAACAAAGAAAGATGACATTCTAGATCCATGCAAACTCTCTGTATCTGAGAACTTCATACCATATATGTAGTCACAGAAATTAATAAGAGCCATGCCTTTTCATTTCTCTTGAACATAAAAATATTTGAATGCCCAAATTACTTTGTGTTTGAATTAATCTCCATCTTCTTTGCTAGTCAGTTTTCACTTCCTGATAACAGAGAGCTCCTGCAATAAATGTCTTGAAAAAGCACCCTGTAGGCTTTGCTTAACCTGGAATAATTTCTGGACAAGTATTAATACATTAATTTAACATGCAGTTTCACTGCTAGAAAACATTTTTCACTTTTACTTTTTTCATATTTTAAACTTGGATCAAATATTAAAAGGATGAACACTTGCATCCTGTTCAATTTCAATGAAGTATCAAAATTTAAAAAAGTTTTAGTGAAGATTCAGTTTTGAATGTATTATAGAAAAAATATAGAAGTATATAGAAATGAAGTATAAATATTTCATTATTTTCAAAGGAAAAATAGGGATTGTACAATTACTGTAGGTCATGGTTCTTTATTTAAAGTCTACATTGTTTGCTAACTCTAATAATTTATTGACAGTCTCTTATCTGTGACAAGACACAAAGTACTTCTCTGGAAGCAACATCAGACTAATGAGAACTGACGTTTTGTGCACACATGAGATCTAGAATTTTACAAAGTCAAGATGAGAAATTCAATCTCCTTTACTGAATTGATCATGTTGATGGGAAAAGTCTGCAAGCCACATAAATACATGCCTAGTTCTTACAGTTCTGTCAATATCACTTTCTCCTTGCATGTGTATAATCCTTATAGTTATTCCATAACAAAAAATACTAAGCCATCTAGTATTTTATTACATATCCATAGGTATTTGAGTTCTGGAATTCTACAGGTCCCCTTTCTCCTGTGTGGCATTGCCTTAGTGTGTGTCAGGTTCAGCTGAGGAAAAGCCCCATTATATGCTCTGGTTCCTATTCAGTCAATTAGTATACACTCAGGAGTAATTCTTCTGTGGCAGACCTACCCATAATTGAATTTATGTCAGATAAGATGCTGTACTTATACATCCTCTGGGAGCAGAAATGAAGACATCAGCCATAAGGCACACAAAGATTTCTCTTCCCTATAATCTCAGTGAAACACCTGCTATTTGTTTTAGAGGATGGTGCACATGCTTAAACAAGCCAGGGACTGCTTGACCTGACTTCTATTCAGTCATTGCTCCAGCTGATAATATATGAAGTCAGGTCATCCCATGGCATGAAGATGATGGATGATGATGTTTTGCTAACTTATCATTAACGTTGATGTCAGAATGACCTATGTACTATTTCAGCAATTACAAATGTCAGAACATTTACCTTTACAATGGCTTTGGGGCACTGTTAATCAACTTAGACAACCACTGACTCAAAACCTTAATTGGTATATCCCTACCAGTTTTTCATCTCAGGAGAACTGATTTCTTTGCAAAATTACAAGTCATTTTACATTTCCAGATTGAGAAATCCAGGAAACTATTTTTTTAAATAGTATTATGTCATTTCCTTTTCTGGTTGTAAATTTTATTCTGAATATATCTAAATATGGAAAAAAGATGTTACCATTAATAAATTATAAAGCCAACATCTAATTGAGACATATTCCATTCATAAGCCCTCCATCTGTAACCCACACAGGCTGTAGTCACCTGAACAAGTTAACACTGATTTGTCCACATGTTTCTCTGAGAAACACAATATTTCCTTATGGTGAAGGAACCTCCGCTTGCTTTTGAGTTGTTTCTTTGCACCCTCTCCACACAACCCTTTGCATAAGGTCATGTACAACCAAAACTGAAAA
Source organism: Zonotrichia albicollis (assembly GCF_047830755.1). NCBI lineage: Eukaryota > Metazoa > Chordata > Aves > Passeriformes > Passerellidae > Zonotrichia > Zonotrichia albicollis. The sequence continues at coordinate 43,968,028 of NC_133822.1, forward strand.
AAACCCTAAAATAAAATCAACTCAAATAAACTTAATTAAATTACAAAAGAACTACAGTACCATTAGAGCAGGGCATTCAGTTAGCACCCAAGGAGGCAAGTGATTAACAGATCCATGTAGTAGTGAGTTATTTTTCTTGCATAAAAATAAAACAATGGAAAATAGCAATGTCTTTAATACTTACCATATTGAACAGTTACATACTTTCATATTCTGAAGGATTTATTCAATTATGGGAAAAGACTCGTTAAAATAAATAGAGCATTTTAGCTCACCCTGTGAGAAACTCCTATTAAGGACAAATGTTTGAGTCAGAAAATTTCTTAAGCTTCAAAAATAAACTGTATGGCTAAAGGGGATTCTTCAAAATGGACACTGAAAATGTTTGATTCCTCTTCTGTTTTTACAGATGTAAATCGTATTTCATTTAAACTGGCAAAAGAAAATGCAGAATTCAGGCCACATTGTCTGACATGGGGTACTCCAATTTTCAACTTATAATTCTTTATTTTTATCTTTATTTTCACTTTTTTACTCAACAGAGGTAGCATTTACATTAAGTCTCAGCAGTCAGAATCATAAAGAAATACTCAGTGACTGATTGTCCCTTGATTAGATGCTCCTCCAGACTGCATTTGCTCGCACCACTTGTTTCTTTCTATTTTCAGGATCCACAGTTGCAATCAAATCTCAGACATAAACAAATAATCACAGTCTACTTTACCTGAAAGGAGAGATCTATTTACACAGAGGGGAGTCCTACTGTCTTTTTAAAAGCATAGAGAAGGGAATTTTGCCACAAGCATAAAGAAAAGGATCTGAACCTTCAATTTTTCTTTATTACTTAGTGCCACAAAGTCTGCAGAGGGATTTTAGATCAAGTTTAGAGTGTGATACCCTGTAATATCTACTCCCATCCTAACTTTCTAAATTCTAGTTCATTCCCATTCCTAAGGAAACTTTCCCAGGCTCAGATGTCACCTGCTTGTAACATTACTCAAGGGTGGTCTCTGAGGCTGATCTGAGCCTAATCTAAAAAAATATTAGCTGCTTTGCCTTATCTAATATTACTGCCCAAAGCAAATACTTTATAAGCTATCGTGAAAATCATCTTCTTAAATAAATTGGCTTTTAATTTTTATGACATTTCAAATTGCTGTAGACTATTGTCATGGTTTAACCTCAGACCGCAGCTAAATACCATGCAGCTTCTTGCTCACTTCCCTTGCCTCCTGCTTCCCTCCTGCCCTTTTCTCCTCCCTAGAAGGGAGGAGAATTTGAAAGGGAAAGGTAAACTTCATGAGTTGTCATAAGAACAGTTTAATAATTGAAACAAAATACAATAATAGTAATAGTATGATAAGAAGAGGGAGAGAGAGTAACAGAACACAAGAAAAACAAGGGAAGCACAATAAAATTGTTCACCACCTGCTAACGGAGTCCCAGACCATCCCACAATCAGCCCCCCTGATGTGAAACTTTCCCAGTTTATATGCTGGGCATGACATTCTATGCCATGGAATTCTTTGAGCTGCTTGGGTAAGGCATCTTGGCCACGCTCCTGCAGAGCTTTTTATGCAGCCCCTTACTACCAATGCATGAGACACCGAGAAGTCCTTGACCTGGAGTAAGAACTGCTTAGCCACAACTAAAGCAACAGTGTGTTATCAATATTTTTCTCACTCTAAATCCAAACACCACTGTACCAGCTACTAGAAATAAAATGTACTTTTTTTCCAGACAAAAATGGGACAACTAATACTAGTCCAAAATAAAAAAAAAAAAAAGTGCTGCAAATCCTCTCCCTCTCTCCTCTGGCTAAAGTGTAATTTTAATATCTTTTCTTATATGTGAAATAAAATATGTTCTAGGAGATGAGAATTTTACTTAATTAACACATTTTATTTTCCATATATTGTTCAATAACTGTCAAAAGCTGAAACTAATCTTTTGCTGTGGAATTAATCATCATCAAACACAAACCCCTCAGAACATAAAGTAACTTGTCGAAAATTAGCAAGGTCTATAGATTTAGCAGGCAGTACCACAGAATTAGTAGTAAGCCATTTTTAATGGCCATATGTCATTATAAATGCATTCAAATTTCTATGCACAATCTATGATTGATCCGTTTTACAAATGTATTAAATCCACTAAATTAGTTTGCTTGGGAGATTGACAGAAATTAGATAGCAGACCAATGAGTTAAGAATTAACTTGTTCATTGAATGTACTCAAATAAATATGGAATTGTCATGCTCATAAAACCCATTAACTTCAGTACATAGCCTAGTTAATCATGGAGCACTTCCAATACTGCTCATTCTCTGGGCCTGGTCCAGAGAAAGAAATAAGACGGAACGTCTCTTTTTTCATGTACAGATTTTCAGATTGTGCCCATATTCTGAGGGAAATCAGACATTTCAGAAGCATATATAACATAGTGTACTAGCAATGTTGTTAAAAATTACCTTTAAGAAAATTATAGTACTTACCTGCAGAGCACTGTTTCATTTCCCAGGCTACCAATTATCTTTTCTTGATCAAACATGCAGTACAAGTCAGATTTTAGCCAAGATGCTGGTTCCATATACAGCATTTGCTGACATAAAACATCATACTCTTTCCATGCTACCAAAAAGGTGTGTGTCAATAGCAATTTGTTTGACAAAAACACCTTGGATGATGATTCCTTTAAAGAATAAGGAATATGCAGTGGAAAGTGCATAACTGCAGATACAGAACATAGTATTCCTATCTTTGATGAATAAATTAATCAGAATCCCAGAGCCATAGAGGCAGACCACAATCAGCTTGCTCCCTAGGGGAGCAGGGTGAGATGAGAGAATTAGCTGTGGAACACTGAAGGCAAACATGGAAAGAGGAAAGAGCATGCATGAGCAAGACATGAAATGAAAGACACTGTGAATTCAAAGGGCATGAATTGACCTGCATTGAAGTGAGAAAAAGAATATATTGAGTATATTTTGCCTATTTTGGCAGGTTGTATCTGGATGTGTTTTGCTATGTATTATACTAGTAGAGCATAACTGGAATCACCAACATCTGCTTCAAGCCATGCAATCCAAAATTTAGAATCAAGGGGTTCATAGATTTCAAGGGGTATTCATAGTCACAGGTATCAGCATCAGGGTCATGGGCTGCCAGCTTCTGACCAAGGATACAGCTTCTGTCCCTGACAACAGGGAGGCAGGGATGCAGAGAAACAGTTTGAGAGCAATTGCAGCAGCCTCTGAGGTATCCAGCAAGGGAGGACTTCACTGCCATTTTCCCAGGGTCCCAATATCCCTGGATGCCATAACACATTGTGCTTGGGGAAAGAAACAAAGCACTGATATTATAGTAAGAATACAGGATGGCCACAGAGACTAACACAGTGGATGCCCTTTTAAATGACATTAAATCCATTCTACACAAGTCAATTCTTATTGAAATTACATTTATCTAGCCTCCTGTCCACTCTCCTCTGAGCAATAATCCTATTTCCTGCTATTGTCAGTGACCCTGGGGATAATAATGCTTGCTTTTCTTGTTCCATGCATCTCTTGGCAGTAATGGGTTTCTTTCTGCATGGGCACTTTTAAACCCAGAGTTAATAAAGCAGTCCCTAGTTTATGAGACAATCATATTTGCTCCTGCCACTTGATGTTGCACTGTGACATATTTTAAGAGATAAATTTCTTTTCCTGGGAGTAGGCAGAATTTCAGTCTGTTCAAAAGTTCTGGTTCACATATATCACTTAGGTTTCCCAGTTTTGGTTCATCAAGGGCCATAGGGAAGGGGCTAAGTGGTATTTATTTTGTTTCTCCAGATCCATAAGGCTGTCTTTAGAAGACTGTACTTTTCAGGATAGCTGATAGAGAACTGCATTGAAAGAAAGGGAGTAAACATGAGTCAATATTATATGGGCCATGATATACAATCTCTGTGTATTTCTGCTGTATGGATGTGAGAAAAACTTTTACATCATAGGTCATACGCATGCTGAGGACAACAGCACATTAACATTTGATGTCAACAATTTTTGTGGTGAAAGAGGTCTCCTGCCCTATGAATCTTAAAACTCACAGATTTTCTTTGCTGTATTACAATTGTGTTGATTTATTGTAAACATGTAAATTTTTATGTCTGAGTTCCCTTTAATAATGATAATTCAGAGTTTCCTACCTTAGGCTAACAACCTTATAAAATAGCCTCCAAAAAGAAGTCATCATTAATGCAAACAGTTATATTTCTCAGAATGACATGAGAAATCGTAAGAACCAAGGACTTTCACTGAAAGAAAGGTAGTCCCTTTTCCTGTGAGCTAATTTCTACTAAAGCATATGAAACACAGCTGCATCACAATTGGTAAAATATTTTTCTTATGTGCTAGCTCTGCTCGACTGAATTAGCCATACAGAAACAGTTTTCACAGTCTCTAATATCATTTCTGCAGGGCAGGCAAAGATAAAAAATGTTCCTTATTTCATATGACTGGATCACAGACAGAGCAGTGCTTGCCCAGAAAGAGGAAGGATTTTTCTTTCACTTTCCTTTTTCTGTCTTATACGGAACAATTCAAAATTCAGCCCTTATTCATAGCTATAAAGCACCACATGCATACTTATAAAAAAGAAAATATGATTCTTATCTTTACTGACTTAAACAGTGTACCTAATAGGGAGTATATTTCTAGTAGTTAAAATGCTATTTATTTCAAAATTATATACATATTTAAATGTATACAGGAAAATCCTTAGACTTCTTCATCTTGAATTTTGCAAGTCTACTTGACCCTTTAATGTAAATTTTAAGCAAATAGACAGAAAATATAATGTTTGGCCTTAAAACCGTGATGTTTCTCTGACTCATTTGAAGAGCAAAATTATTTTTTTGGTAACCAGAGTGTGCTTGTACACATGCATAAACTGTGTAGCAAAATACGTTTTCCTGTACTACAAGATATTATTAGAAAATCATTAATTTTTATTTAAACTACCATTTCCTCTTATTTTTCCTCTAAAAGATACAATAGAAAACTGATGCTGTATGTCTGTAACAGGAATGTTGAAGCGTGAAGCCAGCAAAATTCCATCTGAGAACAACTGTCCATAAAATAAAAATTAAAAAAACACCTGAGTTGAAAGTCCTGAGAAGAAAATGAACAGATACTTCAGAGGTTTTTGGCACGTCAGTTGTATCTGCTGATCTAATAAAAACCACCAAGGAAATATAAGTCGTAATTTAAATCCAAAATTACGAAATAACTCCATTGTCCTTGCATAATGTGTCCTCTTCTCTGACTCTAGTAAGGAAGCCAGAGGTTTAAAGATCTACCTTTAATTTTTCACTTTTGTAAATCATCTTGCAGTATTAGGGCTGATTTTCTGATAAAAGTTTTTTTTCTGTTATGTAGGAAATATACTTGTATTACATTGGCAATCAAAATAATGATCAGTGATAAAGTAAGAGACTATTGCTGTGCAGAAAGGAAGAGAAATATTTTTTTACATGGAAATTTTAGGTGCTTAGCATTTTTGGCAAGAGGGCTTTTTATTTCTATAGCAGTATCATATTCAAGTCGTTTACAATATTCAGTAAATGCCAAAGCACAGATCTCTAAACCTATTTAACTGAAGGGTGTGATTTACAAAATTTTCTTGGAAAATATTTTTTACTTATCCCAAAACAAAAAATTTCAAGTATTCATGGTAAGAAATCAGAGAATATTCTCTTCCATGTGGATCATAAGGGATCATATCCCAGCCTTCATTAGTACAGCCTAAAAAAATTTGCATACTACCCAAAACACCTACCCAAAATCCACAGAATTCAACCTAAATAATCATACCTCTCCTTATAACATTTGGTCAGAACTAATTTTTTTCTCACAGCACAGCAGAACACAAGCTGTATTAATAACTCATTATAAACACGGTGAATCACTGATTTTTACTTCAGTTTTACATAAATAAATTGCTTCTATGTCTTTACATAGTTTCTAGGCTTGGCAATAAAGCCTTCAGCTTAGAAGGACACTTTTGATAAACAATTATCTACAAACAGTCATCAATCATTGGAAATAAGAGCATAAAGGATATTGGAATAAATGATGAATAAACATCACCATGAGCCAAGCTCTGACTTTCTTCCTCACTGAGCCTTCATTTAGGTAGACCTCTTTTGAAGACTGGAATCTAGAAATGAATCATTACCTACAAATCAGTGTTTGGTTTAGGCTCTGCTGTCTGCAGGACAGTAAGACCATTTTACAGGTCTTACTTCCTTGCTCACACTGGAGAATTGCAACCATTGCCTCCTTCCTCACATTGGAGAATGGTTGGTAGGATTTGCAAGAGTAGGACTTGCAAGATAAGGTGCCCTTTTCACATGAAAGGAGGGTTTCCTGCAACGCTTTGGTTTTGGCTGGCCTGTCAATGCCCCAGGAAGGCTGAAAACCTTGTGCCCCTGCAGTCTGTCAGTGCCCCATTGCAGGGGCCCCAGTGACCAGCCCGCTGTGCCCCAGAGCAGCTTGGCTTGGTCAGGACAGCACCAGCAGCATTATCGGGGCGAAACCTTCATTGCAACTCAGAGAGAGAGAGCCCTCCTGCATCTCCCCACTCTTAGTCAGGTATGCTCTCCACTGCCAGCAAGAGCTGGTGCCCTAAAAGAACTAACACTAAACATTCACAAATTTACACACTTTATAATAAACACTCTGATAATAGGAAACTGGGACAGGTTAAGGTTTAAAGATTGACAGTAATAGTGATGGACTGCAAAGAAAATTTAAAACAACAGACAAACTCTAATCATTACAGAAATCTAGATCAGGATAATAATTTAGCACCCATAGAATATGGTTCTTACCCAATGGGTGTCCTGATGTAGAAGAAGACAAGTTCAACCAATCAGCTGATCCCCAGAGTTACAGTGGAGTCCTCCCTAACTTCTCCCTATCCCTAACTCACTTTTACCCTATGTCCTTACATTTAGATGGAGCTTTAGTGGCTCTGGTCCCACATACTTTTATTATTGATTGGTAAAACATTCTCTTGCTTCACTTTCAAAAACACAGCAAATAAAATGTGGTGTGCATGCCCAGTGGGGTGATCATACCTGGGAGGTGGGTAATTTTGGCTGGATGTATGTTGCTATTGCAATTATATTATAAAGGATCAAGTTCACCCATGGAGAGAAATTTCTCCTCAGCTGCTGGTTCAGCAGCAAACATCTTCTCCTCTCTCCCATGGGTGGCAGCTGCTGTGCAGTTTTTTGGCTGCATGGCACCACTGAGTTCCCATCCCTGCAAGGATTTCAACAGAGCCCGGCCAAGGTGTCTCCACTTTGCTCCACCCTCTATTTCATCTTTCTTAGAATATGTGTGGTGAATTGTCATGGAATGCATTTCCTGCATGCCAGCTGCATTCCATCCTGGAAGTAGCAACTGCATTTAATCCTATAATATCCAAATTGTTATAACTTATGTTGGGATGTGAATATAACTTCCCTTTTTTCTAATCTTGCTCCCAATCACATTCCCACAGTTCCAATTTTTCTTTGTTCAGATTTTCCATATTGAATAAACTTATACTTCCTCAAAAATGTTACATATTTTAGTTTGAGAGCCATCTCATTTCTAACAGATGCATTTTCCCCACCACTTATGTCAGAAACTACAGAGGTTCTTAAGTCATCTGCAGCTTCCCTGCACCTCCAACCTGTGAAACAGGAGCTAACAGTAATTCCCACTGCTTATTTGACAGGGTTTGCTCCTATTGGTCTGCTGCCAAAATCACAAAAGATATATACTAATAACAACAAATCCAAGAGTTAATAAGTTCTTTCACTTGCAAAAGATGTGATATAGGATCATTCCTGGCATGCACAGTGTCTGTTAGTATGGGGATTCAAGGCGTCAGTGGGACAGACTTCTGGAATAAAACACACACAAATGATGATACAGGTAACAACAGTTAAAAGAAATAATGAATTCTTTTCCAAATCAGCAGAGATGGTTATATGCCTTCAAGAATACTCTAGTTAATCCACCCAAGTGAAATGCAAGATATTTATATGGAAATATCTGCTGAGTGCTGGCTGCTGACAGCAGACTGATGTCTGCAAATATCCCTGACTTGGAGGTGATACCTAAATGCAGGTTCTCTTCAACTCATATTATTGGCAATTCTCAGGTGGTTTTTTTTTTTTTAGAACAGTCCCAACCTGCAGAAATCATTTCAGGAGTATTGCAAGAAGGATTTGAGTCTCATATTCCAACATCCTGTGTTCAAAGCTCTGAGGAGCAGATTCACCCCTTTTGGCCAAAGCATAATTACTTGTGCAGCTCTAAAAAAGTGTGAACAGAAAAAGTCGAGAGACTTTCACAAAAATACATAATGCTTTGGTGATTTATCAATAAAGGCTGTTGAAAATAGCAGCAGATAGGGAATAACATGGTTTCAAACCAGAACCGGCAAAACAAGAGATTGTATTGACTATTACAATGTGGACTTTTAGATACTCTTTTTCTCTCTCTCATCTTTGCCAAAACACCAAAGTTGCATGCCTCTTCACTTTGTATCTTGTTCTATCTTGTTAATTTCCTTTGTTGAATATCTTGTTCTTCTGAATTTTTGTTTTGCATGCTTAAACTCCCTCCACACAGTGTGGCAACAAAGAGGACTTCAGTTAGGACAGCAGCTCCTACTAAACAAAGAAATTTGAAATAATAATAGTTTATTATTTTATAATAAATAAAAATAGATTATCGATAATAATTTGTGAATTCAAGCTCTGTACATTCAAGGATCTCTCTGACAATGGTGTGTTAGTTATTAATTGAAATTAAACATTTTCATCGTTGGCTCCTTCTGACTTCAGTGAGGGATGCTCAGTGCTGAGGAACAAAATTCCTATTTTTTTCAGAAACTACATTTTCTTCAGTCACCTTATAGGTATGAAGAACCTATACAACATGCTTTTTTAAGGTCAAAGATTGACCAAATCTAATATACAGTAGTTTTTGTACAAAAATGGATGACAATAAGTTTATTGTAACTTCATTGCAGGTTTTTCATAAGAGAAGCTGCCACCAAATGTTTTTATACTAGAAATAAACACACTAAAAAATCAGCTAAAATTTCAACCTACACTGTGACGTTACTTTTTCTTTTTATTTCTGTTATTCCTCTCTCTGCTCAACAGGTCAATTACAGACTTCACCTCATTGAACCAGCTACAAGATTGTTCAAATCTATAAAGCACCACTTGGCTCCACTTCTGTCAAAACTGCTAAGTCACATTTGCCCAAGATCTAAAAGAGATTACTCATAACAAATGTATTGATCAGTTCATAACCATTTTAGATGAAAGATGGTTTCAAAATAGGAACCTCCACTGTCTGCAGGTTTATAACTCTCTAGTAGTGATATGTTTGAACTGCATGAAAGACAGCCAATTTTTTTTATGAACCTATTATTTGAAGCTACTGTACTTTAAAGTGGTATGCAGAATGGAATGAAAGGGTTTAATTTTGTCTTACTTAAACCTTTCCATTTATCTATGCAACTGGGAGATTGAAATCCTGGATTTCCTAGCACATCTCATGGAGCAAAGCCACTAGCATAGCTAGTGTCGTCCCTTTTTAGCTGAAAAAGCATATATAGCACATCTGTTACATTGCAAAGTCTATTTTCAGCTGAAGTATTTCAGAAAAATCTTATGCCAAGTTCAGTATCTTTACATATTTCTGGACATTTTGCATACCACTTTTTGGAATACTCAGATGTTATTCTTAAAGTTGTGACATGTATTTTGAAATCCATGCATAAGACAAGGTGGCCAGAAGGCTTCCATTCACTCCACTGCTTTTTCTGCAGAAGAGAAGCAGCCACCTGAGCAGTGTGAGCAGCCTCTAGGAATTATCTCTCTTCTTTTGCTGAGAGAGCACAGTTAAAATCCCACTAACACCTGCCAAGCCTCTACAGGAGCATGAGGAACAGGAATACTGTTGTATCAGCAGTTTCATCTCCAACCCACAGCTCTGTCAATAGCATTTGGGGCAAGATTTCAAAACAGATCAGGTCCCAGTGGTTTATGAGGTTAATCTATAAAGGTTTATGTAGAAATCCTTGTATGATGGAGATATGCTTGAAAATCTGTTCTGTGCCAGCAGAAGTAGTGCCTGAAGATGGAGGATATGTTTTTAGGTGAATGGATTTCAAAACACCCCTTGCAACAGCAGTAAGCAGTAAGTCCCCTTCATACCCTGATCACCATGGGAGTTTTAGAGATGTGATCCTTTGGGGCAAAGCAGCCAAAATCTTTAACCCTGATAACTGAGGTTTCAGCACACTACAGACCTGAATATATTCTCCTTGGTTTGATTTTGACATGTCAGCCTTGACGTGTATTAAATCTAATACATATTGAATTTGACACAGGGTATTTTAGGTCTAAATACTTTCAGAAATCACAGGCTTCCAAAGGAAGACTTTTCATTTCATTGCAAAGAGATAAAATGTTGTTTTAATCTCACTTCATCTGAAAACCTAACAGCTGAAACTGTACTACAAACTGGAACCATGATTTAAATTAAGCATGTAATTTTAATTGTTTCTGATATGGGTAACATCAACAGTGGTTTCACTGAGAAGAAATTAAGAATGAAGGAGAGAAGGTGAAGAGAGAGATAGCATTCAATAGGGAACTGTTTTGGTGCAGTCAATCCTTCTATTTCTTCTTTCTGTGTTTCCCAACTTGATATCTCCAGAAACTATTTCTGACAGGACAGATGGTGGACAATTTCTTTCAGCTCACTAAACTCTGATTCTACTTTGATTGCTATGAAGGATATTAATTTGAAGAGCTTTGGTTCAGCACTACACACTGCAAACTAAGGAATATATATTTTGAAATTTTCAATAGTTATTATATTTGCTTGTTGAAATATTCCATTTGCCTCAAGATTATTGATTTTCTGTCCACATTTAGTGAACAAAACAAGGAGGAATTAGCTTGGAGTAAAAAGGAAGTCTTTAATATTTTCAGGATAAGTGACATTTGGTTTTCATTTATTTTGCTTCAAGTATTCTATCCATTCTATGAACAAATAATGAGTAATAGAAAGCCACAGAAACAGAGAGAGAAGACCTACAAAAATTAAAAAGTTACCAAAGGGAGCATACAAAACAGCAACCAGTGAAAATAGAAATATACTTTCTTATTATTTCTCTCTCTTGTTTACCCATTCTTTTTCTTCTTTCTTTCTGCTTTAGTTTATGTATTCCTGGCATCCCTGATCGATGATCTTTGGCTAACAAGAAGGTCATGCCCATCCCCTCTCTTGCACATTAGCTCTACTAAAACAATCATCTGCAAAACTGAGTAACATTCAACTGGTCTTTTAAAGAATAAATTACTTCTTCGTATGGAAGCATCATGGACTAGGTTTTCACATCTTGAGTTTAATTTACTCTGAGTTTGCATCTGTGAGATTCCTGAAACAGTATGAGCATGAAGTTTTTCCCATTGATGCCAGGATTTCCATGTGGCATCTCACCATTTGCAGCTCCTGCCGCAGTTCCACCATCAGGTCTGCCAGACAGGCTTGACAATCCAAATGTGATACATATCTTGCCCACCGAAGTCAAGATTATACTTTAATCACAGCTGCTAGACTTCCTCACTCTCCCCATTCTCCCCTCTTCCATGATATATTTCTTCACTGAGTATCTCTAAACATCTGATTACCATTTGTGAGGATTCTGGTGCTGCAAATGGTTATTCCATCACAACTGAACACTGGCACAGTTAGAAGGGAAACTAAATTATTTCAGTTGCGTATTCTTATGTGTTAGCTAAAATGATGACACCTCTTCTGGTTCTGTAACCTTGTAGGTGCAATTGCTAAAAAATTGTCATGTTTGCTCTGAAAAGGTGGCATTACAATTCAAGAAGCTAATTCAAAACGTTGTTTATTGCAAAAGGCGTATGTGTTAGAATAGTTCCAAGGTGAAATGTTATCAGCAACTCCAGTGATTAATGGTCCAAATTCCAGACATATCAACATATGGGGAGTTCTAATGATGCAGTAAAGGCTTCAGAATTGCCCACTGACAGCCTGTGAATTTCAGGAATATTCCTATCTCCACAGCCCAATCATCCAAGCAATGACCACAGCTTGTTTTCTTGCAAGTTTGGACTGAAATGGAACAGGATAAAAGACAGAGGTTACTGGCAAGTGTAGACAGTAAAAATATCATAGCACTGGGAGGTTTTGTTGGTAGTTTACTTTTTTTTTTGTCTTTTGACTTATAAAATATCTCAGAAACATTCCAGTATTGTCAACTTGGAAGCCTTTGCTGAAATATTTATGACATTCATGAATTGAGCTTCTGGCCTATAACATTAATTTTTCAAAACAAAATCAAGTGGTATTTCACAAAAAGTGCAATAGTGAAAAGGACCATCTTGAAAGGATTCCTCCTGCAGTGGTTTTCCTTCCTTTTCTCCTCCTTTCTAGCCCAAGCCCGGCTGTGTTCTGAAAAGGGAAACCAACAAGAATATGAAAATGACAGTCAGGAGTGAATAAACAAAAGGCTCTCTTTTCTGCCTTTCATTGAGAATAAACATTTATCACATCCTATCTCTATCTCATATTCTGAGGAAAATGGAAGACAAAACTGTCTTTGCTGTGGCTCCTTTTCAGGCTCCTCTTCAAGCAGACAATCATCATTACTCATGCTAGTGGACAGAGGAATCAGCTGTTCTGAAAAACTGGCTCATAAATCATTTTTCCATCTTCCCTCAACCTTATACAGATAGGTAGCAAATAGCCTGGATCCCCACAAGCTTCTAGAAGAATCAAAGTGGTCAGAAAGAAATTATCTAGCTGTCCAACAGCCGATTTCTTCTTGAGCAGCAAAGCATGAGATAAGAGTAAATCTGAATAAAAGCTGTTTCCCTGTAGATACATCTGCTTTCTTTACATACTTGTATTTTAATGCAAATTGTTGGCTTAGATTTAAGGCTATACACTCCTGTAACCCGGTAAGTACATTATTGTCATTGCTGAGAACAGGCTACAGGCTCTGTTAGTTATACAAGGCCTTAGGGCTAGGGCTTGTCTTAACTTTGCAATTTAAATGTGACAAAGTGGTAGATAATGCAGTCAACTTGCCTGCAATTTTACATGGCAATTGTGTGAGTCCCTCCCAGCAACGCTTTTTTGGAGGTACCAGGCTACAGCCACTGCAGACTGACAGAACAGGTTCTTACTGTAATATGGCAATATGGACTCTGGTTTGGGTATAAAAACCTGAAGACCAAGGGCCAGTGTCATTATCTTATTCCAAAACTGTCTAATATTATCTGTTTACTACCATATTCTCATAAATCCAGATCCAAACTAAAATCCTGACACACCTTAAGAATGCATAATAATTGTAAAATTTCTCTAATAATTATAAAATTTCTATAGGAAGACTTGGTAGTTTTCAAGGCAAGGAGGTCAGAGACGATCTGGTGATGATGACCAGAGCTGGCCATAGCCCAGACAGTCAGATAGGATTGAAGCAATGATGAAGATCCCAGGTGAAGTCAGGGAGTCTGACCAGAAACAATGGATCCATCAGGCCAGAGAAATTATGTGGGTGCAAAACTGGCCTTTAACATCAGCGACCAAGCCCTCAGGAGGGGGTTACACTTGACTGCTTGTGGGAACCCCACAAAGATCATCCTTCAAGGTCTGCAGTGATGGCAAACATAACTTTCTCTGTTTTCCCCTTCTTTCATTACTGAGACTCTCCAGCTACACAGTTAAAAAAAATCATTACAGAAAATGTGTCATTAATTAACACAATTCCTCTGCCTATAAAAATGGATAGGGAATCATTGATTTCAATGAACGTCTTTGATTGCAAAAGGTAAGTAAAACACTCTGAAAAGTTTAGTGACACTGCAGTATACTGACAGCATATATTGGCACAGAAACTATAGCAGTACCAACCTCTTGGCATCTTACTTGTAAGTAATAAGTATTTTTTCTTACTCTACAGCAGAACAACTAATGGCTATAAAGTAGTCCTCAAAAAGATGAATATGCAATATTGGGAAATCCCTATATTGATTAAATCCCCTAATAGGAATTGTTATCCAAGCTCATACAAAGCGCCAGAGCCAACAAAATTTGGCAAAAAAGTATATTTCAAATTCTTGCTGGTTCCCATAATTGTAGAAATATGCACAAATGATAAATTGGACATGCTTGGTAAGAAAAGGGAAATTCTATGTTTCAGAACTTGAAAATATCTAGCTTTAGTACTGGTAGAAATAAATATACAAGGGACTGATTTAATTTAAACAAGTTTTATCAGATTTGATCGGTTTGAGCACGGATTTACATGTATGAAAGTAGTGTAAAGATCAGTGTCTGCACATAAAAACTGAGGGAAAGCATGGGAGAAGTAATCTCAGTTGTGTATATATTGTTGATTAAATAAGAAAAAAATAAAATTATGTAATGAAATAGTCTTTAAGAACAGTTCTTGTGCCAATTTCAAGGGTTTTGAAAACTACATTGCTTACTAAATATTTTAAAGGTTTCCATGCTCAGGAAAAATGGGATGTTTTGAAAACATCTATTTAGCTAATTTGAAATCAAGATTGTATTTAAAGTCCTCAAGTTGTATTGCAAAAATTTGATTCAATTTTCCCTGAGATCTAAGCCCATTTAAAATTAATTTTAAAATGTTCTTGATAACATACTTCAAAGTCATCCACATAAAATCACAAAATTTCAAGACTCTTCAGCAACACAGGATGCTAAATTTATAAATGGGCTTTGTGAAACTCAAATTTGACACTTCTTACAGTGCTGAGGAAAGTTCATCGTGTCTTCTATCTTCAGCATTTGAAGATGACTGGGCTACCCATCACATGTATATGCCTAGATAAAAACTGCAGCTCACAGCTTCATTCATCAGTCAAATCAGAACTTTCAAACCATAGGAGATCTCCCTGCCCTTTGCAGAATGCTAGTACAAGCCTGTTGCATGAGGAAATGAAGACTTCTTACATCTGAAAAATGACAGACATCTGGGGTCACTGAATTTTATTATTTTGCCCCTCCTTAGAAGAACTTGGAAAAAGATTGCATTTAACTCTGTCTCTCAGGAATCTTTTAGAATCTAAAAATATTTAGCAAAAGTTACAGAGCAGCACACACAAAGAAAAGCAAGGGAAAAAGTAAAAAGAAAACACAAAGGGGAAAAGCAATTTAGAAAGCATTTAGAGTACTATGCTCAGTAGCCTAAAGGAAAATCAAAGAAACAAGCAGAAAATATCCATATTATTTGTTTTAATGATGTCAAGAAAAAATATCATAACTCTCTAATTTAAACCCTGAGGAACAAGACAAACTTTAAAAATCATAAAATTTTTAAAAGGGCTTCGTTTTTGGGGGTTTTTTTTAACCTATTCCAGACAGAGTGAAAAAATAGTCTGTAGTGAATGAGATTAAAGAGATGTCACTGGAGAGCAGTTGTCTTTTCTGTGCCTTGTTCATCTTATGACCCTTTGATTGAAGCTGTTTTATGTTTGAACATGAATAATTGACTGAAAATGCAGATAAAATAAAAGTTTCCAGTGTCATCTCCTCACATGAAATTTCACAAGAGACTCAAATGCATAATTTATATAGAGAACAATATCCAGTATTTTTATAGTACAAGTAATAGGTTGGTGGATTTTGGGACATATTTATAGTCTCGAGGGTTTCTTGCTCCAATACTTCTGAATCTGTATGTTTAGGGGTATTTCTATTTTCCAGAAAAGCCCTGAATCTTACTTCATTTTATGCGAGTCTGGATTTTCCTTTTTTATCTCACTGCCTTGCAACACCAATAGTCTCCACAGTTTTCTTCAGCCTTCTCAGTCTTAACATAAGGATAAGGCTTATCCTTGCAGTTATGAATAGCATTATGGTGATGCAAAAAATCCCCCCTCCCCTGGCAGGATCCCAAAACTCAGCCTCCACTGCAACAATGCACAATTCAATCTAAATTCTCCTCCCAAACTGGAGTTAGCCTTTTCTCCCCTTTTTTTACAGATGTAACATTGAGACATCACACCTCCCCTCACTTTTTATGACTGACGGGGAAAACATTCCACTTGAAAGCCTTGGATACACAAATCATCAGACTATTTCACCCAGCTTTCTACCCTTGAACTCGGCCTCCTGTTTCCATCCAATCGTCCAGAATTTACGGGCTTTGGGCAGCTCAACCAAATCAGTCCCCAGGCTGCTCTGAAACCAGCCAAGCTCCAGGAATCCCACCTACATATTTAAGGTTTCGTACAACAAAGGGGGAAAGGAGGGCAAAGTAGAGCTGACAGGTTAGCAGGGCTTCCCATTATGATTCCTCTGGGGAAGAAAAATAACACTCTAATGATTTAAACAGCCTGATGTGTGTTGTCAAGCCCATAAGTCAGCACCAAAGAATTATATGCAATATACCCTATAGCAGCTAAAAATGCATTTGCCATAAAGCAATACTGTGTTATTCACCTAATATGCTCCACAAATCCAGCCCAGGCCCTTTAGTAGGTGACCAATTTAAATAAGGTAAAGCTCTGGAGACTGGTTATTACCATATATTGTAACTTGCAGAACAGCTCTATACTAATGATCTGCCTGAGAAAAATGTCCTTTGCATATACCCATTTTTTCTGATCTTAGAAACCTAATTTCCATGATATCAAGCTATTTTAGAATGCTGTTAATTTTCACCAAAAACAAATTCTTCTAATTTAAGGAGTCTCTACAGTGTTAAGCTTGCAATGAATTGGAATAAAATGCTTATCTCCGAGAAAAGTGGCAATCAAAATGGCATTGTTTTAATTACAAACTAAAAGCAATCCAATATATGCATATTGGATTGAGCTTTCTTAATGTCATCAGGGAAATTATTAATCTGTTGGCAAAGATAACTTCACTGTATCTGCATCCACCTGTTGTTGTTCAACCCCAGCTGTCAACTAAGCAACATTTGTGTTGAATGAAGATGAGTTTAGTAATTAAAAGAACTCCAAAATATTTTAATAATGGCAGAGAGAGAGAGAGAGACTGGTAATGCGCAGTACAATAGCTTACCACCCACTAACTCAGCCAGCTGGCCTTTGCCAAAGAGCTTCTCCAATTTATATAATGAGATTGGTGATTTTTGGTCTGGAAAACCCCTTTGTTCAGCTCAAGTCAGCTGTCCTGGCCATGCTACCTCTCAGTTTCTTGTGCACCTTCTCTCTGGCAAAACATGAGGAACTGAAAAGTTCTTGACTTAGAGTAAGCACTACTTAACAACAACCAAAGCATTACTGCTTTATCAATATTATTCTTGACTAATTTCAAAACACAGCACTGTACCAGGTACAAGGAAATAGGATGAAAAATGTTAGGTAGTAGGAAGAAAATTAGCTTTATCCCAGCCAAAACAAGGACACTATCTGAAGCTAGCACTTCTGTTCTCTCTGATGCACATGATATTTTAAGGAGACAGGAAATTGATCCTCATCCTTATTTCAAGGAGATCTGACATAAACAGTTCCCAGACTTGGGGATGCAGAGATCTGTGTTGGTGGTTCCCAGTGAGGTGCATCCATGCCACCACACTGCACATCAGTAAGCCATGGCTGCCCCTCACTGCTGCTGCCTCCTGGAGGCACCTACCAAGTCAATGTGATATTTGTTTCTAGGCATGTTGCTACCCAACACCTGCTCTGGTGCAATTCTCCAACAGTCAGGTGTCTTCCCCTACCAATATCCTGGGAATCTGCTCAGGATCTGCTGTAAAGGCCAGCTGAATTTGGCTCTGATTTGAACAGGACTACTCTTTAACCTCAAGTGAAGCATCATGGGAGAGGACCTGAGCCAAGGTTTGGGTTTGGCCCTAATTTTTCAGCCTTTCGGAAACCAAATCTGAGCTAGCAGGAGATGAAAATCAGTAATAGTGCTTTCCATGTAACTGATTATTATTGCTGTTACTTGGCCAAGCAGAGAAGTTGAGGGTCACTACATTTTAATACAGGCTCTCTTAACTTTCAGTATTATTAAGACTTCGTGAGTCACCCTAGGTAGTTATTCCAAGTAAAGGGAAAAGCAAGGTTGATAATGGGGCCTACGGGCATGGAAGAGATTTTATTATTCCTGGGAGACACTCTACAGAAATGTCAGACAGGACACCTACTGAAAACTGCTGTAAAGAGTGTCTTTATATAGAAGAAAGTAATGTTCAAAATAAATTCATTAAACTAACATTTATTTTAATAAAAAAAGAAATTGGTGAGATGGAAGATTCTTATCTGATACTTACTCTGGTCTTCAGTTCTCTGAAGATTGAACTGAATGAAAAGTAATTATATTTTACTTTTACTTTTGGAATCCTGAAACACTATAAAAGTACTACTCATCTGAACTTAGGTGAGATGAAGTGCAACCCTTCTGGTAAGTACTATATACCAGAAGCTCCCACTACTACCATGACCTAATTTTTCCAGCCTATTTCCCTTCCTTCTTTATGAAAGCTCTTCCCTATAACTTCAGCACGGTTTATTTTGTCTTTTCAATAGAAGAAAAAGATGTCCTTGCATGGAAACAGACTCAGATTCCAGAAGTAGAAAGCAAGCCTGCTTTCGAAAGGCAAGAAGTAGTACCTTAAACACTGATTAGATTGCTCAGTTTCAAAGTCAAAAAGGTTTCATTAATAGTGTAGTATTAACACTGCTAAAAAATCAAAGGTCAGAATCACCATGTTGAGACATAAGTTTCAACTCTTTTGAAAGTGTGACTATATTTGCATATCTACCAGAAACTAAATTTAAGAACATTATTGGAAACACACTTTCCAGGTCAAGAGGTAATTTACTCAAACAAAGAAAAATAGTCTGTTAGGTTTATCAGCAGAAATCTGAGGAAATCTGTCATAGTAATGGACAAAGGCCCAAGATAGTTCTGGTAATCCTTTGGTCTGATCTTTTCTAGTCAGTGTTTCCTGTACCTCTATTCTGAATGTTAGTATTTAGAAATCCAATTAGAATTTACAATTTTTATTTATTTATTTATTTTGTTAGAAATCACTTTAACATGCACAGAATAGATATGACAGGCATTTTTGTGGTTATGGTCATCAAATTGGTTTTCCTTTTAATCAGAGACATCTAATTTCCTGTCTACTGTTGATCTATCCAGGCGCAAAATGAAGTTCCAAGAAAGTCCCACTTCATCACATTTCATTACAAGTCAGGTTTATGTTCCTAAATTTTATAGGAGAAAATATGAGTCACACAGGTCCTTGTGACTGATTACTTAATATATTCAAACTTGAGGATTGTACTTGAGCCAATTGTGAACAACCTGGCAGTTCACTGCACCATTATTTAAAGACATGAACTGTGTCTCCAAAGTCCTGT
Organism: Zonotrichia albicollis; assembly: GCF_047830755.1. Classification (NCBI taxonomy): domain Eukaryota; kingdom Metazoa; phylum Chordata; class Aves; order Passeriformes; family Passerellidae; genus Zonotrichia; species Zonotrichia albicollis. The sequence continues at coordinate 43,987,499 of NC_133822.1, forward strand.
CTTTACATTTCACATCCAGTTTACTTTTTACTCATATAAAAGTAGATCATCTGTCAGGCAGGTTACCAGACTGCTTGTAAAACTCTTGCTGCCTTTTTCCTTTTTTTTTTTTTTGCTTTTCTCTGAATGGTCTCTGCAGGTTTAACAGAATCACAAAATCATCAAGCTGGAAAAGATCACCAAGATAATCTATTCCAATTTTGATCTAGAACCACCAAAATCTATCCTAAACCATATTCCCAAGTGTTACAATGTCTGAAATTGAATCAGGATCTCTGGATCTGGTGCTCATTTAAATATCATTTAATATTTGACAAAATAAAAGGAAAATACAGTGCTAGCAAATGTCTTATGAACACCATGGCATAAGAAAAGGAATCATCAAATCTCTTTCCCTAGGACAGATTTTTACAGTGCTAGGTTCTTTGTTTTAAATAAAAAATAAAACAAGTAGCAAAAGCTGATTACGAACTATTCTGCTACTAAGTTCAGAAATTTCATAGACTGCAGCAGGCAGAAGTCAAACACAAATGGGAAGTGTCAGTGTCAACGCCTTTCTGTAATTTTAGCAATACCATAAAAATGTTTGATCATTTTTAAAAATCTAATTAAAGACTAACAATGAATGATATACTAGTTCCTCTAATGCATTTTTCTAATAAAATAGATTGCAGCAATAAGAGAATATCTTTGTGGCCTCCATCAAGTTATGTATTTTTGTACTGACAACTATATCATATCCTAGACTTATTACACAAAAACATCAGGAAGTAAGCATACATAGCTGCTTGTTCTTATGGCAAACTTTATATTTAACAATTAAAACAATTATGAGCTTAGGCATTCCTGTGAAGACTGTTCAAACATCAAAAATACTGGTTTAGATTGTTGCAGATTCTGAGAAAATATAATCTCTTCAAATTACTTGGTGTTTTTAAGGTAGGCATTTCAAAAGGAAATGAAAAGAGAATTTTTGGAAAAAAAATACAATATAGGTGAGTTCCATTAGATCACAATGTTAAGGAAGAAATAAAACGTACTAGTGATGGCAAACAACCCAAAAAGAACTTGTGTCACAAAGCACAATTACGGTCCCTTTGGAATTGAAGCACTTTAAAATAAGTCAATTTTTTAAAGATGGAAGTCAATTTACTTTTGAGGAAAGGCACCATCATTACACAAAATCGGAGGGCATTACATCTTCATGTAGTATTGGACAAAGTTATGTAAAACAAAATGAAAAATGAATTGTTGCAAAAGTAAAAATATAGGTGCTGTTTTAGCCAAAGGCTGGAGAGCAGTACAAATGGGCAATTTCTATCCACCTCTGGACTAAGCTGTAGTTAGTTCAGCTAAGAACCTGAACATAGGAAAGAGCTCACCATGTCTGCACTCAGATCAAAACTCTGAAGGGATTTAAGTCTGCTACATACATTTTTTGTATCAGATGCGCAAAGACAAAGGTATTGAGATTTTTTTTTTTCTTCTATCCTCAAAGATGTCTTTGTGCTTGCATCTACCTCATAAGGAGAGTATACTGCCATTAACTGGAGCACTTCCACTTGCATCTTAGTCTGACTCAAAGGATGGGAATAGAAGACATTACATAAATTGAGAAATGCTCTTTATAAGTCAACAAATTGCAGGGAAAAATAAAAGAGATCAAAGCTCTGCTGAGATGTGATTTAACTTAAAGTGGCAGTAATTTAATATATTTCATTTTGCAAGGAGGAATATGGAAAAAGCTATTATGCTATAACCCATTTGGTTTATAAAAATATTAAAAGGAAATAATTGTATGGGAAAGAATATTGTATAGAAATAAAAACTTGAAAATAAGTTTGTAAAAAATAAAAAAATATTTTTCTTGTTATAGTAAGTTCAATAAACATCATTAATATGTATTTCTTAAAAAATTGTTACCATTAATTTTACAATAAAACACATAAACAAAAGCTGAGAAATACCCAGGAGTCTGTGGATAAGCAAAGGGTTTTTCAAAGAACTGAACAGGGCATAATCTGGCAAAAAGAATTTTATACTTCTATAAAGGCTCACAGGTCTTTTTTCAAATTGCCCTTTAATAACACCAGAATAGCCTTCAAAGTTCAAGAGAAGACAGCCATGGCTGACATAGTTTTACAGAGGTGTTGCTGAACCTAACTGAGGAGGAGTTGTCTTGGGTTTGAGGGGGGAGTGGGGGGTGTGCTGGCATGTGCAGTGGGAAAAAGTGAAGATGAGGTGATGGGGGAAGACAGAGCACCATCTTGTGTGTGGTGTTATGTGCCTGCCTCAGTTTATCTGCCACACGCTATCTTGTCTCAGTGCATAAGCTGAAGTATGAAAAAACATTATAGGAAGGGCAAGTAGGAACCTGATAGCTGAATGAATTTTGAGTTCTTGTTCCTCAGTTTCAGGCCAATACGTTTCTAGAAAGACTGCAGACTAATCTTGCAAAAACCAGAGAAAAGATAGGAGAAAATGAATTGGTCAAGTGCTCCAACAGGAGAAAAAAAAAAGGGAGAAAAATAGTTACTTATCAGAAAAAGAGGCTAGCAAAATTTCCTTAAGATCCTTTTGAGACAGACAGCTGTGCTCATTTAAACTCTGAGCAGGTGACAAGCTGCAGGCGGTTGATCCAGTAGTATGAACCCTGACTGCTGCCTGCAATTGCTACGTGAATGGAAAATAGGCCTGTTTGTTCCCAGCTTAATAACAGATGCTTGAAAGGTAGGACCTGACAAGCCTTAATTGCTGTTTTGCCTTCATGTTGATAGGGGGGGAAGAGGTAGGGAGTATCATTTTAGTGTCTGGTCTAAAAATTTAAAAGATATTTTTCTGGCAGATGGTTGTATCTGAAGGGCACATATTTGACCAGGAACAAGTTGAGGCTGTGGAAAATGGGAATAAGGGCCTCTCCTGAATCCCTAAAAAGGATAGTAGATATTGGAATTTTGTGATCTTTGTGGAGCTAACCAGTAGACTTTTCATCTGGATACAGGCAAGCAACAGTCTGTCACTGGGAAGAATATTAACAACAAAACGGAGGAGGGGACTCGTATTGTCCAATTATTGAGGTTCACTAGAGAATTGTTCCAAGACATGTTCTTTCATGTGGAATTTTTGTCAAAAGAGGCATCTATTAGAGAGCTATTTTCTCCTTTTAAGAAAAATTACATATCATGTTGGATCTTTGACAAATTTAAAAGATGTATGATCTTTGTGAATGTCTGGGACTCGATTGAATATATGGAGCAGTTAGTTCATCTTGTACTGGAAACAGCTGAGCTTATTTTGGTTTTGTTGTGAATTATAACTAACCACAGTCTCCTAAATGACACCAGTAAGCAGACATTATTTGTATGATCTTTTTAAAAAGTAGTTGCATTTGCACACCTGCAAAAAATAAAATTCTGACTGACATAGGATGAAATCAGCATGAAGGAGAAGCTGAGGCAAATGTCAGCAGAGAACTGATGAGGAATATCCTGTTGTTGCCCTTGCTGTGACCTAGAGACTTTAGGTGATCTGTTTAGATGGACCAGGCAATAATTTTTTCCTACTGTGCTTGAGTCAAAGAGGGTGAGGATTGACTTCTACTCTTAACATTATTCTATAAAAATGAATTAAGTATTTGGCAGTTTGATGATGAAAGAGATTTTTACGATATTAACATACTAATTTCCCTCTTTCTAATGCTGGTGATATTTGAGTTCTGTTATCAATTCACCAAAGCTATTAGTAGTAAAAATGGACTGTTTGGGTGTTTTACCAAAACCAAGAAATTTGCACAAAGGGGGAAGAGAAGAGGAAGACTGAAATGGACATTTTCAGACTGAAATTTTCAAGGTGTTGATCAAACAAGTGCAAAACAAACCCACTGGAAATTTCAGGGCAACTTTGGATTATTTCAAGTATGTTTAAACATCTTGTCTTCTTATTTTCTACTATATGCATGTAAATCTGAAATATATAAATGTTTAATCAAAATTAAAATACTAACTATTTCAATCTTTGAATACTGCATAAATGCTTGTAGGCTTCAAAAATGAAATACTTTAATGTAAAAAGAAAATGTTTTGTTCCTTAGAAAAGCTTCTATTTTACTGTTTTTATGTATTTAAAACAAACATACAAACTGACACTGAATCTATGCCTTAATTCAGTCTCCAGTTACAGCATTTTCCCTTGGTGCTGCATAAAAATTGTTCCATTCTAAATGCAAGAGTTATTTTGATTGTCTTTCATGCTTCACTCCCCCTCTCTGAGGCATGCCAATATTCACGGTTGTCACTTCTAGCCTTGGCTTGCACTGTGTAATGAGGAGTGGACTACACGGTAGCAGAAACCTGAAAAGGGCAGAAATGTAAATTAGATTGGCAGGTTTGCCCCCTCTGAAGAGATGTGATGTACAGTTTTCTCCTGCACAGCAGAGAGGCGGTGCTAGCTTTGTAGCATCTTCACAGCTTTTCTTTTATGTAGGGGTGGCATTCATTCTGAGCAATCCTCCTGACCTCGTCGTGGCTGTCTGTGCGTACAGATGTCTGAGCCCCTTCTTTTGTGCTGAAGGAAGGAGTCTGGGACATTCTAGCTATCAACTTTGACCATGTAGATTTTATAAATTAATAGTTATTCTGTTCTATTTCATTAATCTATTCAACACACTGACCATCCAAGCAGCTGTAACCAGCGCCAGCACAAAAGACACACATTTTAATTTTCCAAGGCCAGTAACAGAGAGTGCAGGGTGTCCAAATCCAGGATGCTGTATGGGAATCCAAACGAGAGCCATCTGTAGACATACAGCAGGATGTCTGCTATCCTGTAGGCACTAAAGCCCATATGAGGTTAATTGTTTTTCAGTTCAAAAATACCACTTTTCTGTGTGCATTATTATTTGGTTTGAAGATAGATGAAAAGAAGGAAACAAGAGGCTGTGCAGAACAAAACAATTTAGTTAGGAAATAGCCATCAGAAAAGTGGGATATATGCCATACTGCAAAGGTCATTTACCAACAGGGTATTAGAAAAATTAAAATGAGCATGTCTTTAGTACATATGAATCTTGAAAGAAACAATAGCATCTAAGACATCCTGAGGTGGGGGTAGAGCAGAAATCCCTCCCCCTTCATCCAGGGGTGCAGGACTTATCCAAACCAAATACTCAGAATGCCAATTCCTGTGCCATTATATCCTGCCAAGCACTGACTTTGGAGTTTACCTCTCTGTCTGTCTGCCTCAGTGTTCTCAAACTGAATCATTGAACCAAATACCAGATTTATTTTTTTAAACTTGTGGTAAAACAATGGGTTTATTAGTAATTCTGTTCCTTCCTGTGTATACTACCAGTTTAAACAGCATTCTCTGTACCTTCCCTCACCCTTCTACAAGCAGTGAGAAGGAAAGACTGTGTAGTTGAAGAAAAAAGGTCTCAGATATTTCCTTAGGAAAACTCACTCATTTTCTTCAACTATGTTTTGTAAGCTGTTAGTTTTCATTTTGCCTTTAACTTAGCTTAAAATAATCTCTACATTGCTCTTTCTGTATCATTAGCAATATTCTGACGTTTCAAGTTTCTCTGCACTATCCAGATATGCCTGAACTCATAAGTAACAAGAATTCACTTAATACAGTTAAAATCTTATGGTTGTATCTTGGCAACCTACAAGAAATTGGGAGGAAAGCAGAAGCAAAGGCTGCAAGAAGAAAGGGCCTGAAAAAGGCAGTAGAAAGTCATGAAAATTTAATGTAAATAAAATAGCTCCCAGTTACCCACAGGCATCAAAGCTGGAAAAGGGATTTTTGTCTGGTGATTAAGACAACTTCTAACCACTCTCCCAGCTGTTATCCTCTCCTAAGATGTTATTTACTGAAGAGCTAGGAAGACAATTAGCCTGAGGAGAATGGAGATGCTCTAATTTGAACTAAATTTCACAGGAAATTTAAAGATAGAGAGAAGAAAGAATAAATAGTTTGGGGAAATCTGCAAGAAGCAATTCTGTCTTATTTTTTCATTTCTTATTAGCAGAAGACACGGAATCTATAAAAATGTCTTTAAAAGTGCCATTATTCTTCATACATATGTGAAAAAAAATAGACACACACTTTTATACTCATGCATACATAGATATTCCTGGTTCTACCTCACATCTGGAATCAGAAACCAAACTTGAGGTATCTAAGCATCCTTGGCAACAAAAAAAAGCCCCAACACACCCCCAAAAAACCAACCAACCAACTAAAAAAAAAAAAACCAAAAAAAATCCCCAACAAAAAAATTAAAACACTCATTAAAATCTTACTGCTTAACCTCAAAAATTTCCAGTGTCAGAGCATTGCAACTCTTACACAGTACAAACTCAAATGTTGATGTACAACTCTTCAGATTCCAAGACAATTTAAAGAGCAACGCAGAAGCATTTCAGGAAGAAGTGCAAAAGCAAAGACTGAATAAAACATTCCCCAGAAAAGCAATGTCCACACAGGTACCAAATCAATTCATGGGTTCATTATACAAGACATTATTTTTGTCACCTTAAAAACTTTCATATTAAGTATATGGTGATTTATGCAACTTACCCAAAGTTTCCAATCAAAGTTTCCAATCAAAAGCACTTTTTTTTCAGTTCATTATGAGTTTAACTTGCATAACTTTTCTGACCCCATTGCACATTTTCTTTCACTAGCTATTATACAAAAAAAAATTATAGATTAAAGTGACTTCTCATTTACCTTTCAACTGCTTTGAATAATGTGGTACTTCATAGCAACATTTAAGGTATCTCTTCCTCCCTCATTCATTTTACACACTGATTGAATTAATTTCAAATTAGACTGCAGGCTACTTAGGGAAAAGGTTACTTCCAGCAGGGTATTTTCAGAGCATGTATTTCAAATGGGTCGGCTACAATTGGGTATTAGCAGATTATAATAGCAGGTGTTGTTAACAACAGCAGTTTTGGGTTCAAAGATCAGGTGAGTTGATGTCTGAAAAAAAATGAGACAATTCCATTCTGCTGGCTAGTGAATAGTGATCCCAAAAGGAGTTCTGTGTTTGCAGCCTCTGCTGAGAGTACCAAATTGATGGCAGCCCTGGCTGGGGCCACTTGTCAGAGCATAACCTTGGGGTGCACACTGCAGCACTGCCTGCTTCCCTCTGTCACTTTCACTATGTGCAGAGCTCTAATTTGTTGACTATAAATTGATGGTCATTTTTGGCGCTACTGATTTTCTTCATTTAACATTCTTGACATTGTCTCTCCGCTCTGATCTCTATGCAAACACCAGAGAGGTACAAAGTAACAGCTGAGAAATCACACAAGGAAACTTAGAAGGCATAGTAGCAGAATAGTAACTTGAATTAAGATAGGATACTTCCTCTTTTATGCATGATTGTTTTCATTTCTTAGACTCAGCAATTTTCTAAATGGAAATGATTTGCTACAAATTCAACCTTTAATACAATCAGTAAGGTAATTTAAAAATTTTAAGCCTAGAATGGCAGAATATTAAAACTCTAAGCCTAACTTATAGTGAACATCAATGAAGAACTGTATGTGTGAGGATTTTAATAACATCATGCAATGTACTATCTATAATAGGAAGAGCATGATGACTCATGGCAAATTAACATATTTATTAGTCAGCAAAATTGTCAGTACAAAATTGCTGCAGAAATTCAAATAATGTAATGGGCATATATAATGAGACTTAAACCAGATGGGATAATACAAATGAAATAATATTGGAATTAACGTATAAGTGTTGTAGCATAGTACAATATTGGAAAAGTGAAAACATGCCTTGAAGGTAGAATACTTGATGCCCAGTAATTCTGAGAAACTGTAGAGATTTCTATATCTTCTGATAATAACATAAATATATAGTTTCATTCATAGAGAAAGCTTCTATGTGACTTACATAGAAAACAGTTTTATAAAAGAAAAATAATAGATGTCATATCATATGTTTACTTTTATGAGGTGTGCACATAGTTCAGTTGTAATGTGGAGAAGCTTTCCATCTTCCAGGAAGATCAGAACAATTATAGCTTGGCAAACACCCTGACAATGTTTCATATGCTTACCAGTAGAAAATTGATGCCATTTTTGACCCTAGAATAATTACACGGGACTAACTTATGTGACATATGACCCAAAAGAGACACAGGTCCTTTGAAGATGCTATTATATATCAGGCTTTTATAAATCACCAGAGCTGTGCTGCATCCAAAGAGATCTTCATAGGCTGGAGAAATGGACTTAGAGGAACCTCATGAAGTTCAATAAGAGGAACTGCCAAGTCCTGCAGCTGGAGAGGAACAGCTCCATGCACAGAGATATGCTGGGGGCCACCCAGCTGGAAAGCAGGTTTGCCTGAAAGGACTGAGGGTCGTAGTGGCTCCCAAGTTGAGCACGAGTCAGGAATGTGTTCCTGTGGCAAAGACAGCTGGTGCTGCTCTCAGTTGCAGGAGGAGTGTCACAAGTAGGTCACGGGAGTATTTTCCCTTATGCTTAGCACAGGTGAGACTGCATCTGGAGTATGCTGTGTCCAGCTCTGCATCTCTCAGGGCAAGAGAGGCATTGGAGGGAGGCAAAAAAAGGGGCCCAGAGATGATTAAGGGCAGGAGTGTCTGTCTTACAAGGAAAGGCTGAGAGAGCTGGGACTGTTCAGCCCAGAAAAAGGAAGACTCAGTGAGAAATCATTTTAATGTGAACAATTATCTGAAAGCAGGATGTGAAGAGGGCAGACCCAGGCTGTTTTCCTTGGTGCTCAATGACAAGGTCAGAGGCAATGGGTGCAAAATGAAACATCAGGAAAGTCTTCTTTTACTGAGCACTGGCACAGGTTTCCCAGAGCAGCTGTGCAGTCTCCCTGCTTGGAGATATTCCAAAGCTGTCTGGCCATGGTCCTGGGCAATAAGCTCTAGGTGACTGGTTAACCAGGAATTTGGACCTGATCATATATAGAGTTCCTTTCTAAATTCAAATTTTCTGGAATTCTGGAAGGGAAAGATCTTTTGATACTGCAAACATTCAAACCATATCTCTACATACCTCACAAAAAATGAGAAATCCACAAGCTATGAACATCCTAGCATGTGAATTTGGGAGTCTGTAACTCTGAAGTACTTCTCAGCACAGAGGACTGTGTGCAAGCTCAAATTAAGAATAACATGTATGCCTGCAGATGTTCTGGAGAAACTCTTGCATTTCTAAAGATATGGGCCCACCTATGATTCAGGCATAGCTCCACAGTACTGGTTTTATTAAGCACACATTAGGTAATACTGTAATTAGTGTAAAACTCTCAGCTGTATGCACAAAATTGAATTTGCAGGATACAATAGATAACACCTCTACTTTAACATGCCTCCAATTGCTTTGTGTTTCAGGCTTCTCTTCAAATTAACAGAGATCCATGACTAGTTCCACAAATATTTCTGCAACTGAAGTGGGAAAAGTCCCAATAAAATATACTGTAGGGCTATCATTAATTTTATGCCAGTGGTTTTGTGGACACTACATAATAGCATTTTATCTTCTGTTTTTCTTTTTGTGAGGCAGTTCATTAAACACATTTCTTCTTAGATCCTGTTGTATTCATTCTGATTCAATAAAGCCCTCTGAGATCATTAAAAGCCTCCAGGAAATATATACTTGAAACAAACCTGAAACTCTGGAGAATATTTTTTTTTAATATCAATATACTCGGCTCAATTTGTTAAGGTAATATTAAAATTTAAAAATGCAAAAGCGAGGAACTGTGTGGGAATTATTCCCCCTACACACTTTTCTTTTCAAACAAGTAAATTATCTCTATCTTGTTATTTGTAGTAAAAAGCAAACCACAAAAAATTGCTACAATACAGTGAACACTACCCAGCTACTTACCTTACACATTTTTCTACCACATTTGCTGTAAAATGCATGAATAATGTTGCAAACCAGTAAATGGTTACAGAAGGAAAACATGTTTTCTACATACTTTCAGTCAGCTGGTTAATAAAAGAAGAAAGAATTAGAAAGCCTTATTTTCAAACGTGATAGAAGATCTCACACTATCCAAGCTCTGAATCTGTTGGACATTTGACAGGTCTCAATATTTATTGAATAGAAGCAAGTGAAACGCAGGTGATTAAAATTTTGTAAGTTTCTAATACAGACAGCCTTGTCATGGTTGATTCTTTCATAAAATTTTTCACTTTCTTTCAAGAAAACTGAAAAATTCCATAGTCTTGAGGACTTGATTTCCACTTTTAAAAAATAAGTGTTCTGAAACCATATTTGGACTTTGTGTCAGTCTTAGAGGAATTTATGACAGCAAGTTAATTTAGAAAGAAGGGAAAGAGGAGAATAGACTGAATGCTGTATCTTTCAAATGTCAAGACAGTTAACAATGGCCTGAACTACTATTCACAGTCCACATCTGAAGTTTGACCTTTCCTATCAACAATAAAAGTTATCTGGGGAGCCGTGTATTTTTGTTCCTTAGTTCATATTTTCAGGCTTTAGATTTCATTTACATATGGAAATGCATAAATAGAAAACAACCATCACGCTTCTTTTAAATCACCTCCCCCTTATTTTTGAAGGATGCAAAATGGAGTACATGCTTGTCCACACTCTTACAAACTAAGTTTCAAATGAGTTTTTACTGATTATAGATCACCTATGTGCTATGAATTACATCTGTAACTATAATTGGCATCTCACTTTCATTGCAGAACAAGAGGGAAAGAGTGAATCTGAAAAAGCAACTTCTTTTTTAAGATATAATGCTGAAGTAAATGCAAACTATAAGGTTACTTTAAATTGAAAAGATATTAAAGAAAATAGTATGAATTATACTGAAATGCTCCTAAAATTTTTGTTATGTCTGAAACAAAGAAGAAATTATGGTAAAAAGTTGGCCTGAGAGTGCAATTTTTGCCAGAAAACCATAAGTATTTCATCCTTCTCTATCAAGAGGTTCTAAGAAGCCAAGTCCATGTGCATACCTGAAATTTGTCTCTTGGACTACCCATAAGGCATCTATGCTGTCCATATGTCATATAGTAATGCAACAGGAAGTTTCTCATTCACTTACTAACATATGCTTTGTGATGTTTCCAAGTTCTGCCAATTTACTCAGCCTGCTCCTATGGAGCATTTTCTCTTCTGTTGAACCTGCAAGAAACTAATTTTGACATTAGAGGGAATAGTATGTAATTTTCTCTCTCTTTTTTTTTCCTGTTCTTGTGAGCAACAGACATTATTTTGCATGTTGTGGAAAATTATTTTATTACAACATATTATGCTCTTATGGTTCAAAGATAACTTGAGCAGCCTTCTTGGGCTGATTCCAGGTTTGTTACTTATAAATAGGCTTTTTACATTTTCATACTCTCTTATTTATATAAACGTGTCATGAGCTGTAGCTGTACAGTTAAACATGTGTCAGACTATCTATGGAATGTAAGTAATAGATAAAGAGGACAATATAACACAAGCTATCAAAATTAATCAAGAAAAATAACTGAAAATTGCTGTTATCTTGTGCCAGAAACACATCATTTTTTTTTGAGCTAAGCTGCAAAGGAAGAATTTAACAGTAATTTATCTGTGTGATGTTTACCCACAGCATCCTGAACATCTGAAAACTGAAATGCAGTAGGCTTTATACTACATTTTGCTTTACTTACTGCTGTGCCAGTTATATGAAAAGTAGGACAGTTATATGAAAAGTGCACGCTAATCAACTACGTGTTTCATATGAGTAAAATCCTGAATCTTGCACAAATTTCAAGTAAGGATGTGATCCACAATATGCTTTTGATTAATGTCACCCTTTTCTAGAAGCTTCAGTGGACTTTGGATTAAGTTCTCAAAGAGAGCAGGGTTCAAGAAACAGAATGAAGCTGTTAAAGTCATGCAAAAATATATGATGCACCAAATACCTTCAGGTAAAGCCAGCACTACTGTTTTCCCAGCATCTGTATACTTTCTTATGCAGGATAATGTTTTCAAGGTGGATCCAAAAAAGCCATTACACTGACGTACATATGTTGGTAATAACAAGGCCAGGCTCTTCTGTACCAAACAGCCAACCCAGAGAAAAGATTTTATATTCTTAGAGCAATGATGTGTTTCATTAGCCTGTGGTAAAATATTCCAGAGGGTATAACAGCGTGGATGCTGTATTTGGCCAAACCAGCTCTTAGAAGAAGCAGCAGTGATGACAACTTAATTCAAGCCTTCCAGCTTTGATAATAGCACAGCTGTGAAGTGCTGCTAGGGACATCTTAAATGTTAAAATTGGTCTTCAGTGCAGTGACCCATAAGTATAGCCTTTGGAAATATTGGTGACATTGCAGCTGCTTTCCTTAGACAAGCAAAGTTCATATGAACCTCCTCTGAGATGCATTAAGATAGCTTCAGACCCAGCTAAAAGGTTTGCCAGAGAACAAAGAGATTCGCACAGCATACCTGCCACAGAGAGGCTGACCCAACTTCTATCTAAAGGTTTATCATTCCTCTTTTCACATGACAACAGAGCTGTGGTTTCTGATGTCTGTATTTATCAGTAAATAAGAAAAAGGCGATGCAGTACCTGAAGAGAAAACCTAAAGGCACTGGCATTTGGGATTAGGACAGCTACTCAAAGAAATGTAGAGCTGCCAAGAGGAGATAAATAATGAGTATTATTAGATCAAGCTTTTGCTGAAAATTGAAAACTCTGATCTGAAGAAATCTTAAATATTCTTTACAACTATTTCCTTTATTGAGCCCAAAGGCTTTGACTGTTTCACTCATTGTCTCTATGGGCAGCAGATTCAGTATAAAGGATCATTATCCTTGCCATAGTTCATCAGCTCATTTGTGCTGCTTCAAGATGCAGAGCTACAGCTTCAATCAGTTAGGGCTAAAAATAATGTGTTGGGGTTTGTGGACTTTTTTTTTTTTCCTGTTAGGCCTGTGCACAGGTGTGTGGTTTTGTGGTATTTACATTGTATTGACCTGGTTGTTGTGCATAGCATTCTTGAGTTGAGTGTTGTCTCATCTACCTGACAGGAATGAATTCCTGGCTTAATGACACCTTTTATTTTTCTTCCACTTAATGAAACTGCATTTAAAATATGGCTTTCTCGTCTCTTTAAAGAGGCATAAATCAGGATTAAGACAAAATGGTTATATAATGCTCACTCTTGCTCTCCATGTACCGATACAAGCATCTTTTCCTGAATGCTTCTTAAACTGTTATTTTTGTTCATCAAGAAAATTTGTATTCAGATTATATCTCCCTACCTGTTCAGTTGTGTGTCTTTATAAATACCTATACCAACAGAAAGGAGGGGATGCGGGCAGGTAGGAAATTCTGGTCTATGCACCATAATACCAAAAATAATACCTTTCTCAGCTGAGTGACTGCAATCTGAAGTATGCAGTCTTTCCTTGGGTGCTCTACAAAGGTGGTGAAAAAAATAAGAGTTGACAGAACATGTAATTTTGTCCAAAATTTGGATTCCAATACCAACTTTCACATGCACATTTTATGAAAAGGCAGCACTTTGAGGGTCATAGCTACTTGTTACAAATTTTCAGCTATTCAGGATTTCTATTTCTACCCAAGTTATAGACTGCACATGGATGAAAGTAAAATTAAGGGATTTCAGAAAGTTCAAGGGAGAATGCAGGTGTCCTTATAGACTTAGCTTTATTTTAGGTCTGTTCCTCTTGAATAAGTGGTTAGATCAAGTCTAAAACAATTTTGGTCAGAAAGCAAGTATGTATTCTTACAATACAGATGTGAAACAAAACATCTAAGTTAAATAGGACATTCAGCATTATGGAAACATAGTAGAATGTTCATAACAAAATAGTATTGTAAAGTATTACCGGCACCATGAGATTCAATAACATTTTCTCACATTTTCCCAGTGCTCTGCCTTATATTTACTAGGATTCAGAAGGCCTCCTTTACAATGTGAAGGTAACATGATTGCCCAACCACATATTGAAATATTTTTAATTTTTTTTTAAGCATGGAATTTAAAAGTGAAGTGTAAACAATTAATTTTGTAGATTTTTTTTACAAAGGCATTTACTGCCCCCAGACAGAAATTTTCTTCCAGATGTCTTTTTAATTCCATAAGCAGGAAGTCCAGAGAAATGAAAAGTCAGTATAGTTCTGAGCCTACTTTAATAGTAATATCTCAGTGTTGTTCATTTCATAGATTGTGAAGTCACTTTGAGGATCAGTCCAAAATTTGAAAATATTTTCATTCAGATATTTGCATTCAACTCTCTTCCTGTGTGTCCACCTAATTTTTATACACATGAGTCACTTTTAACAGTGGTGGGAATGGTGGATATGTACTGCAATATCTTTCACAAAAAATTAACATGAAATGAAAAACCCTGTATTTGCCCATGCTGCTGACATTTCTGCCATGTACAGGAAGGGCAAAGATTTTTAAATTAGAGGGGTTTTTTTTCAAAATTAGATTAGTTACTCTTGTGTGCTTGATCTAGCACCAGAAATTTTCAAATCCCCTTCCAAATGATGCTTATACATTTTTTTTTCATTTGAGATATTGCAAAACTAAAGAAGATCTTCATATATGTAATGGTCCAAGCACCCATTTCAAACATGTGGTTGCACTTAGGAATAACAATGTTCGTAATCTTTCATTAGTGAACTCAGACTTAATTCAATTAATTCCTACTCATATTAAAAATGTACATCTCATTCAACCTGTAAGACACTTAGAAAATTCTGGTTTCCTTTTAGTGGTTTGAGAAAAGTGTGATTTTGATGTATAACCACTTTTAAAAATATAATAATTTGGACATTCAAAAATATTTACCTATATGATTAGCATTTCCAAAACGAATCATCACTAACCTGGGAGCATATTATCTGCTTTACACATCTGGCATCACACAGGCAATCTAACTTGTCATGGTAAGGAAGACGTTTCTCTGCACATATCACCTGGATATGACAGCTGACAAGCAAATGATTCAACTACATGAACAAAAAATGTGCAAAATTTCATTTATCATGCTAATAGAGGAGTTTGTTTACAAGAATTAACTGGGAGACTTAGAACCATTCAACTAATCAACTATACAATATACAAATATAGGAAGGAATAGGAAACAGATAAGCTTTTTTCAACACTGAAAAATGGCAGGTCAGTGGTCCAAGTATGCCATTGCTAGGTTACTTCAGAGTGTAGTGGGTAAAAGACAGGAAAAAATACAACAGGAATTGTATCTGTTTTTCTAGGTCACATTTGTGTTCTGTGCATAAAAGAAGAGAAAGCAGTATTTTATGACTTGACATGGCAGAAGGCTCGGATAACTCTGAGGTGACCCACAAGAAATGGAAACCATTAAATGGTAGCCACAGTATTTCTGTCTAATGTGTTTAGGACGGCGATATCGACCTTTGAGAGTTAAACAAAAAGAACTACAATCAACTTCAGCACACAGTCTTCAATACTTATGTCAGGATCAGGACTATGTGAAGTTTCTCACTTGTCATAATTATTTTCATTGCATGGGTTATGTCTAAGAGACAGGAAGGAAACAGTTGCTCCAAAGAGAACGTCCAAGAATGTAATGAATGGGCCAAATGAACCTTTATCTATCAAATTCATCTAAATTTTTAATAAAGTTCTCTTTCATTTTCTGCTTTAAAACATAAACAGCTGACCCAAAGATTTCAGCAGCTAAATGGTTTTTATAGGTCATCACAGTTGTCTCATATTTTAAAATGTCAGTGTGATATGGGTTAACACCCAGGAAAGATTCATCAGTTATATCCTTGTTCTACTAATAATTTTCAGACTGATTTCCAGCAAAAAAACCTCACTTATCTATATTTGCTTGTGTGTAAAGAGGTCAAAATGATACCTTTGGGTCCACAAATACCAAAACTATTCATAGTGTTCAAACGTGAGGTGCAAACAGAGACAACCTTTAGCATTATGCCAAGAAGCACATCCAAAAAGTGTCATGCTCATTACTAGGGTGCCATGGGCCAAGCCAAAAAGGAGTGTGGATAGCAAACTTAGGCAAACAGAAAATGGTTTAGGATTAATTTAGTAACAAAAGTTTAGAGACACATTTCACACTACCATGGAATTTATATTTGAAAATTAAACATATTTAATAAACTCAAATTTTGTGTCTGGGTTTATCAAGACCTCCTCCTGTTTTGATTGAGCAGAACAGCTCTGTATCTATTTAATAACCAGGCCTCTTGGAAAATCAACCATTAGGTGTTCTTAAATCTAAGTCCCTCAAAGAACTTAAATCCTTTGATGCATTTTGCATATATCTAAAGCAGATGCACAGTACTGAGCAGAAAATCATTTATTCAAATACATGTTGATGTCTGTGGAAATAGGTCATGAAGTTATGAGTTGTCCCTGTAGGGCTTGTTCCTTCATCAGGGTGGTGCTACTTCACTGGAGGCTTTGCCTCTTACTACTACATATTATAGCATATGACATACCTCCCTTCAGAATAACAGGTCTTTTATAGGCCAAAACATTCCAAGTTACAGGCATCAGAAGGCAAGCTTTCTTACATTACTGAATTTTTATACCCAAGGAAAAAAATCCATTGCACGCTTGTAATCACCAAAGTTCATTTTAAGAGGCAATTATACTTAGAGATAACTTTTTCATATTATCAGCAAAGGAAATATATAATTCTAATAATGGGAAAATAAGAATGTGAGTAGTAAAAAAGCAAATATATAGCTGAAATATGATGATAAATATTACTAGGAGCAAGATTCATCCTTTAACATTGAGGCAGTGGGCTAGTTCAGGAATCTTGCTTTGCCTTTCTGAGAGCTCTCAGTCTGTATCATCTTTATGACTGTGTTCAAGTACAGTCCTCCTGCATTTCCTGCATGCACCTTTGGAAAAGTTATTTCATTGAAAGCACAGCTTTTCTATTTATACTGCCTCAGGTTATAATGACTCACAATTTATCTATATCCTGCTTTGTGTAATATGTCACATGCCAGAGAAGAGCATGAAACTGCATCTTTACCACACTTACCCCATATAATTCATCATAGAAGCTCACTTTCTTCTCATCATGGAGACCATTTAAAACGTATTAGTAGTACCAAGGAAAACCTGACATTTTGTAAGGCACATTTTTTTACTTGCAGAAGTTTTTGGCATCCTAAATGTCTATTGACATTCCTCATGAGATTTTGTTGTGGGGTTTTTTTTTGGTCTTTTGACCTATTGCATCAGTCCTTGAAGAAACTATCTAAACTAGCAGACTACACACTAGGCTGGGTAGAGCATAATACTCTTCCCAGGGCTTTTGTTTAAGCTAAAATACAGTGTAGCTAGGCATGGAAATTGTAGAAGTGCAGGCAGAGGAAAAGAGCACATAAATTTCAAGCAGCTTGATTTAATACTGATGAATTGATTCATGATCTAATTATCAAGGACACCAGGGAGAGATTCAAGAATATCACAAACCAGCCATCCAAATTAAAAAGATAAAAGTTTGACTATTTCTAAATTACATAAACAATTATGGAAGGATAAGTAAAGCTATGGAAACATTACACTGTTGAAGCACAAGTGTACTGGTTAAGACCACAGTCCACGTAGATCCATGTCTGTCCTTTTAGTATTTATATTTCCCACTTTGTGGGATGCAAACAACATCCATGTAACTTTCAGAATTTGTATCTGTGTAATTCCTTGGCAATCACTTTAGACATCTGAATCTCCTTACAGATAATGATCATAGCTTGTTCACTATGATGGAAGTTAGGTTGGTAAAAAACATTAATGATTAGAGGAAAGAGTTCAAAGCAGATTTGGAAAAGGGGGGAGTCGTTCTCCTTAAGTGACCTTGAGGCTGGGAATACCAGAATGGAAAACTCCATTTATTACACCTAATCCTGCTTTATCTTCTGCCTGTCTTGAGAAGTAGAATTCCTGTGTAGAGATAACACACTCTCACAGACATGCTTGAGCCTCCTGCTGGGGGATAGAGAGATCAAAAGCTCAGAGATCACAAAAAACAACGGCATATTGGTAAACTGCTTGTGCGCGAGTGTTTTGACAAATTGGGGGAAACAAGAGGCCTGACATGGGCTAGGATCAAGTGCACCTAATAGTGCCTGCTGTTCCTGCTTGTGGCTCTGCCTGGGCTTTGCTCTAAGGTCCTCCAGCCAGCCAGGTAATTAAATAAATTTACTGTGCATTTCAGCCATGGCTTTATGGTTGTCCTGGCAACCTACTTGTTCCAATTTACACTGTCTTCTTTACACTGGAGTTTTCAAGAGAACATCGAAATAGCTTTTTCTTAATAGGGACTACGTTGTGAACTATCACTATGTCAACCCTCTTACAACAGCTTTCATGAATAGCGTACCCTGTTTTTCTAACAACTACACATCCTTATGTAAAAATTAACGTGTTAAAATTATGTATATTTATGAACCTGTATGTTTGGTCCTCCTTTTTGATGAACTGAAGAATATATCAGCTTTTTTTTTATATAAATGTATTCATTTTTATGTTGCAGAAATTCTTTTTTTTCTGTTGTAACACAGAAAAGAGAAACAGTCATTTTAGAAATGTAGCTCTGTCACAGGATGCTCTTTAACACTTTCTAGCACTCATTTTTCAGAAATAATTGAGAATCTTTTGCTAAGATGTGTTAAGAGGCTCTCATATTCGATGAACTGTAAACTTTTTCTTAGTTACCTTAGTTTCCCTTTAATTCCTAAGTCTTTTATTTTGTACATACAATTGTGCTTTCACTTACTCGGAGGGAAGGAGACAGGAATTTGTATTTACAGAATTACAATACCATTTTAAAAAATGAAATGGAAACAATAAAGCTGAGTTGCTTTCTTTTTCTTAGTATATTAGTATTGGGCTTTGTCATTTCCACAGAGAGGCTGTCCTAATCTAACCTTCATATCTAACCCTCATATTTTTCAATTACAAGCTTCAAGCAATTCTTGTGTCAATAATACACTCAAATATTTCACTTTCTTTCACTTTCTTGCCCATTATTCTTTAAATAAGCTCAGCCTCTCATAAGAGGAATGCAGATTGTGTCTCATGATCTTTATATCTATCATAGGAGCAGGAAGCAGAATGGAACGTGGTACCATGGCCTTATTCTGTCTTAAGAGTATAAGATCACTTCAGAAAAGTTTTTCCACCAGTAAAAGCCTAGGTGCAACAAAGCTCAGTAGTCTAAAGGTAGAGCTTGTAAAATGTGTGAATGGGATTGCCTGATATAGTTGCTGGTTGGGGCTGTGTTGAGATATCAAAGCAGAATTTGATATCCCAGGACTTGCCTTGTATTTGCAACCTTTGTCCCCTGTGTAACAGCCCTCAGTGTCAGTGATCAAAACCAATCAAGCTGAAATAATTTAATTTAAAAAGAAAGAGCATCTGCTAGTACAGAGGTCTCTTAACTCTGGAGTCACATTTGCTCAATTTGGTTTTGCAATGCAGGAGCAATGCGGATGTTGGGCTGTGTTGAGGAGAGCCATCTCCAGCCCAATGCTCCTACAAGCCAGAAGAAAGTCGTCCCTACAGAAATCTCCCCTTTCCCACTTTCCCAGGCTCAAATTTTTCCTTTTAATTTCTGTGATACCATTCTAGGTTTGCAGTAACTTTCCTCCCTTGGCATTTTTGTGGGCTAAGTGAGTTTGCAAATGCTTATGTCTTTTGCTGCTCTCTTGAGCCATTACTGATTTGACTTATTCCCTCTTCAAGCACACAAACTAAGACCATAAAAGTTCTCTGCAATCCCACAAAACATACTCTCCTTGGATTCAGGATGTCTTTCAACTTCTTAAGATGATCTCAGTTTATTAAAGTTATCTGTGATTGCAGTAATTGCAAAACTGATTCTGCTGTGCCGCTATTGGGAAAAGTTTTCTCTTAACTTATCATAAAATTGAGTCTGCCCTGTGTAGTGTCTGACTTGTATCTCTCCTCAGCTCATGCACCATCTGCAATTGATAATAAATATCATCTAATCACATGGATGAAACAATCACAGATAGGGAAATTAAAAAAGAAAAAATACTAAAAAGATCAAGGAAAAATTCCCTAAAATATTATGGAATTGTTTAAATGTCAGAGAGATGTATATGTTAACAGTACATTGACCCATTCTTAAACCTGGCTCAGATAAAATTCCCCAAACACAGAGTAACTAATGTAATATGGACCAGATGTAGAAGGACACAGCCTTCCCCAGTCCACACATACTTGTTAATGCAATTTCATCACTCTCAGTACACCAGCACTATATATTGCTTGGATCATTATCCACAGTAGAACTTGATGCAGCAGCACCCTGAAGAACATCATGATCATACTTTTGCTGCAGGTGTTACAGACTTAATCACACAGGCCTTACACCCAGGCCAAAATTGAAAAAATAAGTAAGGTTTAACATGACAGAATTTGGATATAAGAGGGACAACTACACAGATAAGAAAACCAGGAAAATGGAATTTCTTAGGATGAAAATATTAGAAGCTTTCCAGTAGAGTCTGCTTTAATAAAAGTTTCTTTGAAATCCTCTTTAATTTGGAGCCAAAAATTGCCTTCTGGAAGAACATTGCATTTACCACTGATAATAAAGATGGACCAAATCCCTATCATAGGAACCTCTCTGAAGTTTCAAATTAAATGCAATGAACAGGGGTTTTTGTTTAATGAATTTCATATGTATTCTTGAGAGTAATTTTTTAGCAAGAAAAGGAACTGTCCATAACTTGGGTTGCTAGAGTTGCTTAGGAATATCTCATATTTCTAAATGGTAAATCCTCAAAAGAGCAGAGGGAGAGAAAGCAGAATTTGATATCCTGGGACTTACCTTGTATTTGCAACCTCTGCTTCCTGTGCAATAGATTTCAGTCGCAGTGATCAAAAGCAATCAAGCTGAAATAATTTAATTTAAGAAGAAAAAGGATCTGCTAATAGAGAGCTCTCTTAACTCTGGAGTCACATTTGCTCAATTTGGTTTTGTAAAGCAGGACCAAAAAAGAGACTAGAAAGATCAAACTTAATATTATTTTTTAATGATGATAGGTGAATTTTTCCAAGAACATTAAAGCATATATTTTATTTATTTTGTGATTTATAATATAGGGTCAGTTAACATTTCAGGCGGGCAGCTGTTCTTTCTTCTCATTTTGAGTCACAGTTTTCTCAGATATCTACTAAATAGTATTTTTGGGTGATACAAGATTGTATTTTTCATAAAATGAAAAAATGTAATTTTTAAAAATGCTCTGTGATTTGAGAAAGGGATTGATTTAGATGGAATTTTTTACCAATGAGTTTTAAAATATGACTCATGTTTTCACCAACCACTGCACATTCCAAGCTTTTTATGCAGTAGATTCGATGCAAATACATACAATTTCTGAGGATGATGAGTCCTGTACTTAAATTAGAGAAGAACCAATTTTTCCTCAGCATTTTAGAGCCAAATAGCATGTCTCATAGAAAAAAAAAAAAAAGTTGTTCCAAATGGAGTTTCCAATTAAGCACTGGTTTTGAGAAAAAATAAGGACAATTCTATGTTTTAAATTCAGTTATGTTTGTGTTCCCATCATTTTAAGCTGAATGACAGACTTCAAGAACTATAAACACATTGCACTGTCTAGAATATGCTCACTTATCAAGTATGGAAAAAGTATTCATAAATAAAGAATTAAGTATGAATGACTTGGCTGTGGTCATGAAAAAATTTTGCCCTTATGATGTCGAACCACTGTTAAAGTGTAAGTGCAGGAGCTCATTCTTGTGGACCTGATTGTAGGGTAAGAAGTGTAGTTGTCCAAGTCTTACTTTCAGGCCAGAAACTGGAAAATTAACATGAGGTATCTCAAGATAAGCTGTAAGAATCTTCATTTTTTCTTTGAATTTTGCAAGATAAATTGTTAATGGGGATACAATAAACTTAAAATCTAACATTAAACAGACCCTATCTTTTCCTTTTACTTACCTTATAGTTACACAGTCCTTACAGAGAGATTTCTCTGGCCTTTCTCTCTGCTTGGGTAAGAAATTGAGACAAACACAGTAGGAAACTATTATGCTTGGACCTTACCTGTGTAAAGCAGAATCAAAAGAAAAAGGTGAAAAAAAAATGCAGATTTTTTTTTTGTATGATATCTGGTGACTTAGTTGAAGACTTCTACAGGGATTTCCAGAACACCACTATTTTGAATTCAAAACTGTGTTATGGTGAGGTAATATAATGTTTCTAATCCAATTTTAATGCTGCCATTGGCTTGCACTTTCTCTTGTACTTGTGCATGTTGTTTAGAGCATTTATCTCAGGCTCTGTTTTAGGAAATCTTCATAGGGCCCATATTTTCACAAGTAAGAAATAGTTGCTTAAGCAACCTGACAATCTAGGCTTAATTCTCTGGTAAAACAGAAATCTGAAATGATATATTAACTGCTATAGTAACAAGTTTTTAATTTCATTTCTCCAAAACTACTGGATGATACTTTACTCATATATAGTTAAATTTCTGGTTTTAGTGTTGATCCATCATCTATGTATATTTTTTAAAGGATCTTAAATAAAAATTGTAATTCAGTTATTTAAAGCATTTGCAAATTCAAGACACTAGATACAGTAAATTGTCTATATAAATGCTTGTGTGTGTATATATCTATATCCTGTGTGCATAGACTGACCACAGATAGAAATGATAGGTACATAAATCTCTATGCACTTGAGACATATATGATATGTACAGATAGACAGAAAGACACATGGATAAATGAAGGAAATTCTGTTCTGGTATTTTCTGCCATTACATAAGTACATTGGGAGAAGTTGAAGCATTTCTTTCTAAGAGAGTCTGACATCCCTGCAGAGAAAAGCAGTCCCTGAGGACTGTGCTCTAACCATAATAGGAACAACCTTTGCATTTCTCCATTAATCCTAATTTTTTTTATGATATTCACAAGGTAACATTATGTTACTGTTACTAAGCAAAAAGCTCCTCTGAAGCATTTTAATATCATTATAGGCTTCAAAGGAGGAAGCAGCTTTCACATACCAATTTCATGCCTCTCAAAGCCCCGGAAAGCATATTCCTTTTATATTTTGGTTTGAGCTTTGCCTGGAGTTTCTCCCCACTCTGTTATTCTCAACAAAATTCTGATTATTTTATTTCTTTCATACTTCCTAGGGTTTTCTGAAAATTTGCCAACACCTAATGAGACTAAAAACTGCTCCCTTTGCCCGAACTTCTGACTCATCCCTGGAATTCAACGTATAGATTAATTCTCGTCTTCAAAACATTGTATTCTTTCCCAAAGCATTTTCTCATAATACTTGTAAAGCTGCAAAGATAAATCAGGTTAACAGAACAGAATAAAGAATTCTTTAGAACAGCAGAATAAGTACTGAAAAGAGATGGATTTTTTTTTTAAGATTTTCACTTTTTCCACTTTCCAATAGAATAACTGAGGTAACACAAGGGTCTCCCTGTGACTCTCTCCTCTGTTGCATCAAGACCAATATTAATAGTATGTTATTCCAAAGCACTTTTAATCTGAGCACTAACTAACAGTCAAAATGTGAACAGTATTTTCTTGAATCTGAGAAAAGAGGAAAGAGAAAAAAGAGAAAAGAGAAAAGAGAAAAGAGAAAAGAGAAAAGAGAAAAGAGAAAAGAGAAAAGAGAAAAGAGAAAAGAGAAAAGAGAAAAGAGAAAAGAGAAAAGAGAAAAGCTGAGGCCGTCCTGGACACAGACACAGCCGCAAGTGAGGGACAAACATGGAAGAATCTTGATTCTCTGCTGCTGGAAGTTGCAGACCATGCTTTCCACCAGGCAAACCTAATGCAATCAGAGTGGTTTTCTTCCTTCAAGTACGTGGAGAGAGCATCTGGATATTCACAGAGCCATAGAATTATAGAGTGGTTAGGGCTGAAGAGGAACTTACACATCATCCAGCTCCAAACACCCTGCCATGGGCAGGAAACCTTCCACTAGACCTAGCTCCTTAGAGCCCCACCCAGCTTGGTCTTGAGCACTTCCCAGGATGGGTAGATCACAGCCTCTCTGGTCAACCTCTGTTTCAGTGCCTCACCACCCTCACAGAAAAGAATTTCTAACTAACATCCAACCCAAACCTACTCTCCTTCCCCCTTGTCCTGTTGCTGCATGCCTTTCTAAAAAATCCCTCTCCATCTCTCTGTTGGGCTCCCTTTATGTACTGGAAGGCGCACTACGGCCTCCCCAGAGCCTCCTCCTCCGCAGACTGAACCACGGCAATTCTCTCAGCCTGTCTTTATAGGAGAGGTGCTCCAGCTCTGTGATCGACTTAGCAGCTCTCTTCTACACTGCTTCCAACAGGAGCATGTCATCCTTGTGCTGGGAGGCCCAACTTAGAAAAGTACCCCAGGTGAAGTCTCACGAGGTCAGAGGGGAAGAATCATCTCCCTTGACCTGCTAGTCACTAATCTTTTGATGCTGCTCAGAATGCAGTTGACTTTCTGGGCAAAATTAGGAATGAAGAAAAGTTCCTGTCTCCAAATAAATGTAGACAATACTTTATCATTTTCCAGCTAAAGATACCTGTAAAATTTAATTCAGAAAAGATCCGCTCTGGAATAATATACTGAAAAATTTTGTTGAGGCACTGCAAATGTGTGCACATTAATGTCTTGCCAGTAATAGATTTTTTCCATGGTCACTAACAGAGCCATCTGGTTTAACAGTCTTACTCCATGTCTGTTTAGAGACAGCTTCATTTCTAACCTTCTGGTGAACTTAAGGGAAAGACACAATTGGCTGGTTTTAATTTACATTCTAAACACACCACATGACAATTGAAGGAGGAGAAGTTATTTCAGTCTTGACTTATAACTAACATAAATATCTTCAAAATGTATGCATGTGTCTAATTTTCCAAGCATTTGACCCTGATTGATAAATACATACACATAGAAAAAGTTGATGCATCTATTAAAAATAGATTATGTACATTTTTGAATATTTAACAATAAAAATATTCTAGTTACATACAAAAGGCTCATGTCAAGGCATTCACATATCTCTATGGAATATTTTTTCTGTATTGTACCATGGCAATGAACCTTTAAGGAATTTTGTAAGTAAATGTGGCAAAAACATTGATTGTGAATTTATTTTTCTTACAATTCATGTATGTTTTCTTTCTCTTTAGAACTTATGCCCTTGTTAGATGAGGGATTTGAACAATCCTTTTTTACAATGCCACAGATTCTGAGGTCAATCTGGGTAGAAATAGACAGGAAAGAACTACAAATGTATCAAAAAATACACAGAAATTTTCATGGCTGCACACAAGAAATGGTTAGGAGCACATGCAACTTAACTGTAGGAGCCCTCAGAAGAATGCTCTGCTAAAACTTGATCAATAAATCCAACAGTATAATTATAGAGGCAATTAAGCCTGGGTTTTTAAAGAAACCTAACAGGGCTTTCACCACCCTTGTCGTAACACGCTAAGGCAGTAACTGCTACTTTGTCATAGGAACAAATTGTTGCTTCTCCCTATAAAATTAAGATCAGCATTCTCACCCAATCTAATATGTTTGTACATGTAGACTATGATTAAGACTGTGCCTTTTCTTTGAACGGTAGGAGATAAGGCTGGCTTGTGAAAAAATCTGAAGGGTACAAATAATGGCATCTGATCTTTAAGACAGTCTAGATTATTCTCAGTTGTTACAACATTGGAACATTATATAGACATATTTAACTCTGGCCATATCAGACTGGTCTGGCATTGCCTTGCCAAGATATGTACTATGGGTTCATGAAGATTCATCATTTTGCCTCAAATCTCAGCTCCCCAGATTAAAAATGAAAACAATACCAGCAAGAAGAAAGTGAAACTATACCCTCGGCTTGGTGTGGAAACCCATTTACAATTATCACGAAAACTCAAGAAAGAACAAAAAAGCTGTCTGACATTTTTTTCACTTGAAGTGTATATCTCAGCCATAACAGGTTAAGGGTAGCTGAATTTTTAATATCCTGCTTTTTTCCTGGGTAATAGCAAGAGCATTTGGCATTCAACTAATCTGAACCAGGAAGTTAGGGTTCATAAGGATCATTCACTCATTCAAGTTTAATAGTGCACACACATACACACACAGTCACAGAACATGCTGAGTTGGAAGGAACCTCCAAGGACCATCAAGCCCAACTCCTGGCCCTGCACAGCACCATCCTCAAAACCCACACCATGTGCCTGAGAGCATTGTCTAAACGCTTTCCAAACTCTATCAGCTTGGTTCGGTCACCACGTCCCTGGGAGCCTGCTCCAGTGTCCAACCATCCCCTGGGTGAAGAATCTTTTCCTAATATCCAACCTAAACCTCCCTATGGCCCCTTCAGGCCATTCCCTCAGGTCCTGTCACTGAGCTGTGCCTTCCCCACCTCCTCCCCTACTAGCAATTTGTAGACTGCAGTGAGGTCTCCCCTCAGCCTCCTCCAGGCTGAGCAGAACAAGTGACCTCTGCTGCTCCTCATATGGCTTCACTTAAGGCTCTTCATCATCTTTATGGTCTCTTTTGGATAGTTTCTAATAGTTTAAGATCTTTCTTATATAATGGCACCCAAAACTGCTCCCAGTACTCGAGGTGAGGCCATCCCAGTGCAGAGCAGAGTGGGACAATCCCTTCCCTTGCCAGGTTGTGATGCTGGGCCTGATGCCCCCCAGGACAGCCCAGGCTGGCCCTCCTGGCTGCCAGGGCACTGCTGATTCACATTCAGCTTGCCAGGACCAGGACCACCAGGTGCCTTTCTGCAGTTCTTCTTTCCAGCATCTCATTCCCTGATCTGTCCATGCATCCAGAGTCATCACATCCCTGTTGAAGAACTTGACAGGTGCCCTTGTTGAACTTCATATGGTTGGTCATTGCCACAGGTTGTTCACTCTTTAAAGAAGGCTTGCAGTTACGTTCAATGGAGTGCATAACTGTGCAGTTCAGAAAGCAAATAAATAATACATAAAGATATAATATTTTCTCTAGGCATTGTAATAAGTTAGAAGGCTGGTAATGTTCATTATTCAACTTCAGGTTTACATTTGTAAAAACTACTAGTTTAAGCTGGTGTAGTTGTTCTTCCAGAAATTTTCTTGTTTTTCTTCCAGAAAATTCCACTGTGAATATTTTTTACATCAGTTAATAGTAACTGTCTTGCTTCTACAAGACTAAAACGTGTAAAAAGCAAATATGATTTTAATGTTACCCTTTGAAGAATACGTGAGGTCTGCATTCACTACACTTATCCCACAAGTACCATTAGGAGCAGTTGCTGCCAAGTGTTCCTTAAGTCCTTCAGCCCACTGTGAGAATAAAATCTTTTGACTCTGGAGAAAAGAAATTTAAATAATGTGATTTTACTGAACTGTGCCCTAATTACACATAATATTAAATGGCAATTACAGAAGATGCAAAACAAGCTTCAAGTGATATTTAGGATTTGAAAAAGTTTTCTCTTTTTTCCCTGAAGTCTCTTTAACAAATCGTGCAAATTAATGATTTGGGTTTCTTAATTTCTATAATTCATTCAAGAAAAAAAACCCTAAACAGATAAAAACAGATAACATCTTTTAACATGACATCTAATAACTGCCAACTGTGTAACCATGACAACACTAAATCCAGTTGTAAAACAGCATTTTTGCCACTAAACTCTCATTAAAAAGAAAGATATTAGCTGATCTAAACTTATAAGTCCAGGCGAAGTGAGATGAAACAGAAAATTAACACAGATTCATGATGTTTCACTAAATGCTCTGCTCTATTATTATATTAACCAGACTCTGGTGTAAAGTGTAATGTCACTTAACACAAATATAATAGGTAGCAGATAATAGAGACTTCTTTCAAATCCAGTGATCCAGCCCTCCAGCATTTGCACAGATCAGAGGAAAGTGGAGTTATTAAAAGATAGATGTGACTGCATGGAGTGGGGACTGATTAAGAAGAATGTGTCTGGAAATATTTCTTGGGAAGAGTTTGGGAAGAGACTGCAGCTATTCCTAAGTCCCAGGTCCTGCAGCTGGATCACAATGACCCCAGTGCAGTACTACAGGGAACACGGGCTAGAAAACTGCATGGAAAAAAGGACCTGGGGATGCAAGCAGTGTGCCCAGGTGGCCAAGAGGGCCAGCAGCATCAGGGTGACATCAATAACAGTGTCTAGAACACTGCAGTGTGTAGTAGTAAGGTAGGGATTGTCCTGGTTTGCTTGGCCCTAGTGAGGCCCCACCTTGAGTCCTGTGCCCCTCACTGCAAGAGGGACATTGAGGGGCTGGAGTGTGCCCGGAGAAGGGCAATGGATCTGGTAAAGGGTCTGGAGCACAAGTCCTGTGAGGAGCAGATGAGGGAGCTGGGGTTGTCCCGCTCGGAGTAAAGGAGACCTTATTCCTCTCTTCAACTATGGAACGGAGCTCTTAGTCAGGTGGGGGTCAGCCTCTTCTACCAGGCAACTAGTGAAAGGACAAGAAGCAATGGCCTAAAGCTGTGCCAGGAGATGTATTATCAAAATTAGCAAAAATATCCTCATCAAAAGGGTTATCAAGCATTGCAACAGGCTGCCCAAGGAAGGGATGGAGCCGCCTAAATGATTCTAGTATTTTACATTATCCTCAGTCTATGCCAAGTGTAATATAATGTGTTCTACTTCTCCTGAAATCCCTGAATTTTGTTTTGCCCTGTGGGCTCTTGAAACCAGCAGAAATAAAGTAGCATAGGAAAACTTAATGCCAATGGTTAAAGTACATATTGTGAAATTTTATTGTAAAGACAGTCTCTCAGAAGTGACTGGTCTCCTACTAAGAAAAAAAAGCTACTGAGTATGAACTTAGGATAGGTGGTTTGAACCCATGTGAATCTCAGCCTGTATTGAGGGCCTCAGCATTCTGACTGAATACAGAGTAGGTGAAAAGATCAAGTCTCTTTTCTTTAACTTTCTTCATCCCAGAATGGGAGATACATTCACTGTGAGAATAACATTTAAAGCTAATAAAATAAGAATTCATCTTTTAAGAGTTCTGAAGGAGACTTCTCTAATTTTTATCTAACTTTTCCTTTTGTATAAAGTATTATCCAAAATGCCAATAGGTGCTTTGTTTTGAAAATGTCAGAAGCTAGTAAACACTTGTGAGACTGCATATTGCTTTGGTATAAATTGGCAAAAAGTGTTTAAGTTCTATAATTTAACTGTAACTGGAATTTACTGCTAGCAAACACCTATAGTGTGAAGGCAAATCAGGGTCTTTCAAAACTCTGAAATACAATAACCCGGAGCTCATATAATCCATGGCCATTTATACACCTATGGATCCTCCTGAAAAATACTTGGAGCTTTGAATAGGGGCATATGAGATAAGCCTTTTACAGCACAGTGGGAATAACATTCTTCAGTTCTGGAAAAACTAAACTTTAAAAATGTCATTTTGCTTCTTTTTGGTCAGTGTAATCAAGTGTCTCATTGTTCTTGATGCACTGTGACATAGCATGTATAAAGAAGGACAATGTAAGTGGTGAAGGGTCTGGAGCACAAGTCTGATGAGGAGCAGCTGGGGGTGCTTGGCCTGGGGAAAAGGAGTTTAAGGTTTTTATCACCCTCTACAACAGACTGAAAGGAAGTTGTAGCAAGGTGAGGTGACAAGAGATTGGATAAGAAGAAACAGCCTCAAATTGTACCAGAGAAGTTTATATCGGATATTAGAGAAAAAAATCTTTACCAAAAGGGTTGTCTGAGCAGTAGAACTGACAGGAGAGTGGTGGAATCACTATCCCTGGAAGTTCACAAAAAAATGTGTAGATGTGGAACTTGGAGACATGGTTTATTTGTTGCCTTGGTATTATTAGATTAATAGTCAGACTTGATGACCCTATATGGTATTTCAAACCAAAAATTATATAACTCTATTGATATTAATGGATATAAATACAATTATATAATTAATAATATCACTCATATTAATATCAATATTAAAGTAGACCTCTATTATATATTACCAGTCTAAGCAACTTGTCCATGCAGTGATACTTCTTAGAAGATTCACTTATTCTGAGCCTGATTTTAGACTTTAAAAATTCTTGATAAGACTCTGTTGTCTGATTTAATTTGAAGTGGGATGTATATTAAAAGATGGAAAAACATGTACATATATATATATACAAATATGTCCTGTGACACAAAGCGAAAAAAGCAAATTCCAATTTATTTTTTCTATTTAACGTGCTCCTCATCAATATTTTACTATTTTGGCAAGCATTTTTCCAATAAGCACAAGAATCTTGACAAAGCACAGCAAGGACACTGACATCTTGCTGTGTCTAAGCTAATTTAAGATCTAAGCTAATTTAAGTACTGGCAAGAGTCGGTGGCCAGGAACTTTGGACTTGCTTTTTTATGTGATCAAACTCTAATTCTTATTTCCATTATGTTTAGGAAAACCCAAACAAAAAACTACTGTAGGTAACAATGAATATACATAAGAATAAATTTGATTACATCTTGACTATTTAAGGCAAACCTGCAGCAGGTGTAAATAAACATGGTTTCATAGAATTCAAGAGAGCTACCCACATAAAGTCAAGATGACAGACATCCATGCTTGTGATATACTTGGGATTAAATCATAACATCTTACTCTGCCTTTGCAAAGACTGATTCTGGATAGTTGTAGGCTTTGACTCAGCAGCATAAAATCTTGCCATGGATGAGAAAGAAATAAAGCCAGGAGGGAGGGAAAGATAGCTTAATATAAATACCCATCTGCAAAAAGGACATGTCAAGAAACCATGCCAAATGATTATCATGTAACCCTAATAAGGAATAATTAAGGGGAAGAAACCAATAAAAAACACCTGGCAAGATGTTTACATACTTCACAAGAGAATATCAAATTTGCCTGGAGGAAATGGTCAAGGCATGGCCAAATTCAAAGGAGAAAAGACAGTGGACATGAAATTCTGGATTTTGAGGCCAATGCCCAGTGCACTCCTTCAAAACTTCTTAATCTGAAAATGTAGCCCCTACTTCTGTACAGAAATTACTTTTATTTTAAGAATAGCTTTATACAAATAGCTGTGTATCACAGTAATGAAAAAGAGGTCTGTGTAATTGATTCCAGATGACTCTCACAAATATCAGCCATTGATTTATACTGTTCTACAGTCCCAGTGCTCCCATGTAGATCCTTATGGAATTCCATCTGGGAATCGGTGAAAAAGTCAGGAATTATAATGAAAGTGAGAATTCAGAGAATATACACTTAACCTCATTTATTTTGTATATTTTTCTTAGTTTTGGAAATATATCTGCAAATACTCCTAGCCTAATTATTGTTTCTTTTATATTGCCGTAGTTAAGAAAGCAGTAATATCAATGTCTGGGATTTTATTTTTTAATCTCAGCATTTATTTAACAATAATTGTCTAGAGCAGAAACTGAGTCACAAAAAATTACTGTTTCCATTCTGTCATACTCCAAAATCCGCTTAAGCTAGATATGCCTATTGCTATCATAAGGCATTGAATATCCCTGAATGGCACATCTTTTAAGAGACAAATCAAAACACAAAAGACTGAAATATTTGCCACACACATGCTAGAATTAACAGTGAGTTAGCTGAGAACCATCATGAAGATGCATACCTTCAGTGCTTTTACCTTGCAGTTCAGAGACTCAAGTGAAAACATTGAGATTAAAATTTACAGCATCACATAAATGATGATCAACACTGAAAAACAGTGAGCACACCCTATTATGTACTTATAACAGACTGTATATGAAGAACATAATATAATCCAGCTTACCTAAGACTGTTGAATTTGGTTGACTATAGAATTTACAGAATTTCTTCTGTCTCAGACCTGCTTTTCCTTGCCCCCAGTACCAGTTAGTAGAGCAGCTGAGCTCTACATACGATAGCCAAAAATAGTATTTAATAAGTGTATAGAACATATTATGATGATGAAGCTGCAGACTCAGCCAGGTACAGCTACTGAGCAACCAGCAGCTGCTTGTATGTGGCCACGGAATTCTATTATTACTCCTTCTAATTTCACATAAGTCTTGCTTGAGTCATCATTTTCTCTGTCTTCAACCTGTCACCTAAACATCCCATAGTAATCTCCGGGTTTTCACTGTCCCTCTGATCCCCATCATATCTGTGTTCAATTTACTCAACCTTCCTTCAGTTAACATTACAAAACCTGAATTTAATTTACAAAACTAGCATTTATTAACACTTATCTTCAATAACAGTGTCAAGCTAAGATGCCTGAGATGATACAGTAGTACAAAAACAGCTAATGAAAATTTTGATTACAAGTCTGGTATATCCATTTGGCATTTCAGAATCCTTACCAAGCCATGGGGTTTTTACTTCACCAGAAGATCTATTACCTTCCAGGAAACAGTACAAACTCGTATAAAAAACCCATATTAGTAAAGTAGTATGTCGTGGACCTCTTTTGAAACATGGACAAAAATTAGGACTTATCTCTGTTTATTTTTGAAAGGAAAGATTGCCATATTTCATTTGAATATTAGTCGCTGACCTAATTCAAGCAGCAGTAACCTTAGGCATTCACAGGACTATTTAAGATTTTTCCTTACAGGGAAATTGTAGGATATATATGAGAAATCATGAATTTAATTAAAGCCATTATTGAAGGACAAGCCTTATGAAAGCCCTCACAGCCTTTTGCTGACAGGAAAATTCTCTCCATCTATTCTTGCCTTGGACACAGCCTTTGCAGTCCCACTCTATCCACAGTTCTTTTTCCCTCAGCCTAGCTCCAGGCTTAAATAAAGCCTAAGCCTTACACAAGGATCTCTATCCCCTCTTAATCTAGAACTTCTCGCAACAAAGTTTCCCAAAATTTCTTTTGACAGCTACTTTCCAGTACTACTCCATCTGCATCTTTCCCTTTTTTCCTTTCCTTTCCTTTCCTTTCCTTTCCTTTCCTTTCCTTTCCTTTCCTTTCCTTTCCTTTCCTTTCCTTTCCTTTCCTTTCCTTTCCTTTCCTTTCCTTTCCTTTCCTTTCCTTTCCTTTCCTTTCCTTTCCTTTCCTTTCCTTTCCTTTCCTTTCCTTTCCTTTCCTTTCCTTTCCTTTCCTTTCCTTTCCTTTCCTTTCCTTTCCTTTCCTTTCCTTTCCTTTCCTTTCCTTTCCTTTCCTTTCCTTTCCTTTCCTTTCCTTTCCTTTCCTTTCCTTTCCTTTCCTTTCCTTTCCTTTCCTTTCCTTTCCGTTTGAGGATGTGCAGGTCCTTCAGTGCATCTAGAAGGCACAAAGAGCAGCTGATGAAAGGGCAGAAATGAACGTCCTATGACGAGGAGCTGAGGACTTTGGCTTTGCCTAGTTTGGAGAGCAGGAGGGATGACTTCATGGCTCTCTCCAGCTTCCCAAAGAGGGGAAGTGCAGAACAAGGTGTTGGTCCCTTCTCCTTGGTATCCAGCAATAGGACTCCTGAGAATGCACTCTATTGTAATTTTGTTTGAGCTTCATGGCCTAAGTAAACAACTTGACATTTGACTGCTCATTGCAATGACACTGCATCAGATGGTGTTTTGTTTTTTTTTTCCTTTCCACTTATCCTGAACTAAGAATATTAGCTCACACACACTATTTTCTTTTCTTCAGAAATTCAACCTCAGCATGCAACCAGAATAAGAAGTTTCTTTATGACTTGTTAAGTAGAGCAAAGTAAAAAGAAACTCAGAATCAGCTCTAAAAAAAGAAAGTTTTGAATAACTCACTGAAAAGTTTTCCATAAGCTTTACACAAAGTACAAAACAGGGACAAGCAGCAATTTGGTTCTAGAGCAACTCAGCCAGAATGCATCAGCCAAACAGTAAATTGGATAATCTATTTTGCTTCTATAGGTACGTGCTTTCTAATTAAAAGGATGAGAAATTCAAGTAGTAGTTGTTTTAAAGAAATGGATCAAAGGTGCATCTGGAGTTAGATTCACATTCCCAGAAAGAGTGAAATAAAATGTAAGTCAGTGGTAAATCCACACATTTTAAAGAAACTCCCTTCTTGTTTAGTCTGTTTCATAAATGCTTCCATTGCAGACAATGTATCCATAGCATATTTACATTTACATGTTACATTTATATGTTACAGGCAAGCTCCAGAAATCAGATCCAATCCTTACCTATGCAAACTTTTAGTTTTTCAAACCATCATGCAGTGACTCAAAGTTTCTCCAAGATTTTGTTCTACAATTATGCTTGAAAATTAACATAGGAATGACCAACAGTTTATTTTATTTTTCATATTATGAATTCTCTCTTAGTCAAATACACAAGGTAAACCTTTATCAGAGCAAACTTATTCTTAAGAAATTCTTAAATACAGTCCCACAGATCTCACATTTTTGTCTTGTATTTCTCTAGACAAACAGATTTCTTATTGCTTTGCATCAGACAGCACTCATGAATATGTAGTATTGTCAACTCATCTGCTTTGTTTCTTCCCAAGACTGGAATGCTTTTCCAATCAATTGTAACTTAATTTTTATTTTTTCTTAGTGAATGTTAAGTCCCACCAGAGCTTCAGAATAAGGATCAGGACTGAAACAAACTTCCCTTAGCTGCCTGCAGTTCATAGCTTTTAATATTATCATACTTGGATTTTTTTCAAAATTCCTGGTAATTGCAGTTCTATATCTTCACATGTTAATTGTAGGAAACCCAATTTCACATTAACTCATGGTCCCTTCATAACCTGGATGTGAAACAGTAATGGCAAGACAAGAGTTACTCATTCTGCCACATGTTCCTGGACATGCCTAACTCTGATCTCATTACTTCTGTTAATGACTATGAAAAGATGGAAAAATAAATAACACAACTGAACGTTTTAAGGCACTCAAAGTTGCATTTCATGATGCCATAGATTTAGATGTCTGCTTGCAATGTTTTACAACAAAGCTTTTCTTTGGCTCTTTAATAGTGGATCTAAAATTCTTAACCCAGGTCTTTTACAAATATTATAAACAGTAACGGCATGAGTGAAGATTTTTTCTGAAGGATTAACAAACTGCTCTTTAACTTTTCAGCAAAAGATAGCATCTCACAATATGCAATTAAAAATTTCAGCACATAATAAAATATTTTAATTTCCTTCACAAGGCTCTTATATAAGTTTTTAATTCTCAGTGATTCCGAGATGCCAGGAATTGTCCTTTCCAGAAGCACTTACAATTTAAAGAGTTCAGCCTTGCAGAGCTAATATTTATTGAATCTTATCAGAGCCAGCAGCTCGTATATTTCTTATTGAGTGACAGTCTTCACTGTATAATTCAAGGCTAGTAGATTCAACTGCTGAAAAACATCCTAATTTTCTTGGCTTGGAAAACTGATAATATGGTAATCCTTCGGCTCTGTTAGGTCTAGACTTTAGATGGGAACAAATTCACAGGGGCAAGAATCTCTGAGTACACATGACTTTACTTAGAATATCCAATTTGGACAGTTTCATCTGACTTGGTTTTCAGGGGCTTGTTGTGCAGCAAGTCTTGCAACTTCAGCTGCTCAAAGAACTCTCCTGAAGGAGGACTAAAGTAAATAACCATCTTTCAAAATCCTGTGTGTGATCCTTTCATGTCAGAAAAAGGTTAAGTGTTTTCCTTGTGGGACACATGAGCAGCACTTTGATTTGTGTATACTCACTTGGTTTCTGCCAGTCTTGAATCTTTTAGAAGCATTTGGATGGATAGATGATGATATCATAGTGATCCAAAAACCATGATAACTATTGGCTCTCGACACTGAGAATTTACTTCATGTTTTTACCAATATTTAGGGAAATTTAGTATCAATAATAACTCTTTAATATTCATTTGTGCTGTTTAAATAAGTTTACAGCATTTGGGTGTTTCTTTCACATCTGTAATATTTCGTCATTTTTACAACTTAAGCTTAAATAAGAAAAGAATGCTTTTTTTGTTATATGAGGAAGAAATACACTATGAATTTTAAAAGACCTTCAAAGAACATTATTATGAAAATATTTAAAATCTGTGTTAAATGCCTGTGCCATAAAATTTTGCTTGGCTTCTAAGAAGAAAATAATAAAATTTACAGTAATTCAGATGGTCAAATTCACCCCTGATTTGGACATATTACACACTGGAAAGCACAGAGCCAAAAAGAGGAAAGTGCTACAACCAGCAGATATTATGAAGACCTTGATGCATTCAAATATGTGCTTTTTATAGATATGTACAGACGTATGTTCTCTTCCAGATTTTCCAGTTTATCAAGATTCAAATGCAATATGCAGTTCTTTTTTTGCACACTTTTTAGTTAATGAAAAATAGTTGCAGTATTATTCATAATGAATTATTATAAATAGTATTGTATACTATTCATAATGAATTATATCATTCCTACAAATAATAATGAGGCCTTTCTTGTCAGCTTACATTGATGATTTTTGTATCTGATGAACATACTTTTTTTCTTCTCTAATTCTGATAAATTAATAGGATTAGACATAATTTTAATTTCATATCATAGTTCAAAAAGAT
The DNA here is from genome assembly GCF_047830755.1 of Zonotrichia albicollis. Taxonomy (NCBI): domain Eukaryota; kingdom Metazoa; phylum Chordata; class Aves; order Passeriformes; family Passerellidae; genus Zonotrichia; species Zonotrichia albicollis. The sequence continues at coordinate 44,024,098 of NC_133822.1, forward strand.
GTCCATGTAGTCAATTATGTACAAAAATCTGGAATACATCTTATGTAATTATACATCCTTACTCACAAAGAGTAAGAGCTAATAGCTTAATATCTTTTAATCTTATCTCTTATCAAAGATCCTTTCTTTTAAGAATGACAAGGATACTAATGTTTTTCAGCAGACAGTATTTCACTGCTGCATCAGCACACAGCTGGGAACCCTCAGATCAACTGAGCCAGTGGTACAAACATGCAATGCAGCACAACTGCACTTGATGCCAGCTCATACCTTTTTGCTCAGTGCCATGGAGAAGGGATGTGTATGCCACCAGCTCTCTAATCAGGCTGGCTACAATTTCTGCAAGGAAGTTGAATCACTAAATAGTAATTCCAGGACCAAAAACTGTCCAAAAGGCTCACAGCTGCCTTTGAATATGAAGAATTCAAATGGAGTTAATAAGCTACAGTGCCACACACTTCCAAAAACAGAAATTTGAACTAAAGTGTTTACCAAGGTACATTAAAATATTGTGATTAATTCCGAGATTATGAGATTTATGAGACTGGAAAAAACAAGCCTCAATTTAGAGAGGGAAAAAATGGTGAATTTTTTCCTTGTGTAAGGAAAATGAACTCCCGGTGACTTTATAGGAGTACCAGTTCCCAAACCTATGTTAATTATTAAGAAATAATAGTGTAGTACTAGTGAGTATTTTTCTTCAAGACTCAAACTTATATTTCATTTCTAAAAGCAGAGTTCCATCCATCCATCCATCCATCCATCCATCCATCCATCCATCCATCCATCCATCCATCCAATCATCCCCTGAAGGATTAGGATATCAGAAACTGTAATTAATAATAAAATTAAAAGAAGCAGCTTGCTAGGAAGAGACCTGTACATTGAAATATTCAGTAAGTTCTGTAAGTATTCAGGGATTTTATTCTGTGGGACTGAGGCTGCACATATAACTGAAGAAAATCAGCTGCTGAAACAGTGCAACCTGGAACACAATTTCCAGTGTGTTGTCATCAAAAGAAAACCCTGTTCATGTCCTCTGGTTTCCTTGGAGAATGTGTGAGAACAATAGACAGATTTCACACCTAAAACACAGTCCTCAACTAGTGTATATCATAACATTAGATACATCCTTAGGTAACATGATAAGGTTTAACAGTGATGGAGTGAAAAAAAAGTAGTCTATGGTAAGTCAATGATAACTATGAGAGTTTTCATTCTTGAAAAAAACTACACAATTCCAATATTTAGGGAAAGCATGGCTACTTTTGGTTTGAGTTTTGGTATCACTAAAGGCTAATAGCCTACTTCATATGAAATTAAAAGTCCTTTATTGTAAAACTCTGCTTTCATAACCTCTAACTTTGAGGACATCAGAAAAAAATTAGATTCAAATCTTAAAGCACGAGCACCAAAGGCATCTTTGTGGAGATAGCAAAGTTCCACACCATTACATAGTGTGGAACTGCTGGGTATGGTGACTTTGGAAATGTTGAAGGAACCTGAAGAAGCTCCAGGTAAATTAACACCTGCTCTTATGACTTTGCCATGAAACCTGATGAATTATTCCATTATGAGAATATACCTGGGAATTGCATTCCAAGGTGTTCAGGGGGAATAAAATGAAGGTATGAGGGATCATTTTTACATGAGTTAGCTGAGAGACTTGGAAATTTTTGGAGCTCAATCTCATGATTCAATAATAAAATCAAGGGGTTTTTCTTAATAAGGATAGTTTCCATATTGAAATTAAATCACTACAGAGAACCTATTAAAAGTTTTCCCTGTGAAAATTATGTGAATCTTCATTAATTCTGTTCCTACTACCAAACACATAATATTCTGGGGATAGTCCTTCAGCACTCTGTACACAGTATAAGTGACTTTATGGAAAAAAAACCAAGGAATGAAATCCTGAAAAATCTATATAAATCAAAGTTTAGTGTGTACTGCAAAAAGTGCTGGAAGTGTTCTACATTCTGTTAAGGGGAAATTAAATGAAGCGATAGGGTAGGTTGCTTAATAGATAGTAGATTATTGCAGCATAATTGATATCAGAGTCTGTCCAAATTCACAAAATATGCAATCTCAGATGGGAAAGCTATCCACAACCTCACACCTCTTTTTGCCTCTTTCCATGGAAGATTTCCTTCTGAACCAGAATGTGCACATTCCTCCTACGATTTTTTAAAATAAATTTTTGGCATTTTCTGGGGTGTTTTTTACAATCCATTCAGCAAAATCTTTTGAAAGCATTGAAATTACCTAAAGGAGTCACTCAATCAGTCACTGTAGATGAGTTATAAAATTGTCTATGAATTACTGATTCATACATTACTGTCACATCAGCTACCCAAAACTACACAGCCCACTTAAAACCTAGGGAGCTGTGGTACCTCCCACCAGGCGGCAAAAACACTTGCCCATCCATCTACACTGATATGTGACCACAATTGGATTTTCTCACTAATCTCCAAGTTTTCAGCTAGGTAACAAGCAGAAAAGCTTTGATTTAAGTACACAGCGTCAGAATGTGGTCTGTCCCTTGCTACTGTTTTAAGACACAGTTTGTTAATTAAAAAAAAAAAAAATGGAACTCAGACTTTTCATTATCAAATTACCTAGTATTAATTAATAGGGTTAAAAATAAATTTATTTTCCAGGAGATTATTTGTCAGCATTATTTGACAAATTACAATCTTTTTTCCTGTTTATTCAAAGAAAATATATTTTAATATAAATATCCATATAGTATGTAATTTCAAAGAAATTATTGTACCAATGTACATTAAATATACTTTAGTTATAGAACAGCTTAAAAATTTTTTGTTACTCTCATCTTTATACAAACTTGTAAGGCTAATCTTCTATTTTTAAGGGAATTTCAGGGGGCACTGTGAGAATTATCATATTACAAAAGGCAAATCTAGCTCAAATTCTTAGCACAGAATTCTTTAGAATAAAATATATAAAGTTATTTATAATGAGTAGCGAGAAAGATTTTTAAAGCATGCAATATTTTACTTGTGTGTTTAAAATATTCATTCCAAAATTGGTAAAATAGCCCTTTGCATCTCTGAATTCATAAAAACAAGAAAAGGTTTCCATCAGGCTTATGCTGTGCTTAACCACCACAGGAACTCTGAGCACTGCCTTCTAAATCAAGACTTGTATGCTTGCCTTTGATGGGTATTTATTCCCCTTCCTCAAAAACTGCTCAGCTTCCAGATTTACAGCCCTGAGAAATAATGAAAGCTGCAAATATTTAGGGCAGGAATAAAGCATAGATCAAGTTCAAGCACACCAGTCAACTCAACGTAAAGCAGCCCTATCAGCTTAAAATAAAGCTGATATGGCCCTATCAGTCACATGAACTTACAGCATAAATTTGATCACAGCTCACAATGATTCAGACCCTTATATCAGATTACTTTCCCCTGGTTTATAACACCTCAGCTGTGCTATGGATGTCTTCCTCATTTCAAAAGTCATGATCTGTTCCATCAGCATGGGGAAACTGCTGTCACTGCGTATTATTTTGACTGTGATATATCCTACTGACAACATCACCTCCTTTTGATTTACATTGACAGGACCTAAAATACATAAGTGGAATATTCTCCAAGGCATATAATCAATTGCATCTGCTGCATTTCTGGTATTTCCTTTGCCCTGTTTATACCATTACCATCTCTGCTGAAGCTGTAGTATTATTATAAATATTTCCAGGAACACGTGTTGGCATCAGCTCACAGCAGTGTTTCTATAGCACTAACAATTTAAAACCTCAAAGGAATCTCAGAAGTGTTACTACTTTATTGTTCTAATACTCAACTTATTGTGGTAAATAAAGTGATGAAACATAAACACCAAAATCCTTTGTAGCACATTACACAGGTAATAATTACACACAGGTAATAATGACATTCCATTTTCAAGAATAATTTAAAAACTTGGAAATATGGTAATTAGACATTTTTTACAAGAGCAATATAATTAGTGCACAAATACTAAAATCAGTTAACTTGAGGAAAAAATGCTAGTGTAAAAATCAATATCCTCAAAAAATGTTTGGGATAATATGAATGAGAAAAAATGAAAAAAATTGTTTTATTTTTGAGGAAATGTATGTATGTGCATTAAGTTGTCTATTTTCTGACATAAGTATTTACATGCTGTTAAATATCACAGGTGAAAATGAAATATTATGTTAAAGATGAGGTGAAAATGAAATATTATGTTAAAGATGGAGGGTAGAAAATGAGCTAAAAAAATCTGATAAACCACTGGGAGCTGAACAGTGGAGAGGAAAATCTATGCATAATTTAAATTAAACAGCATGGTCTGACATTGTTTTGATAAATGTACCAGTCTGAGTATTGTAAAATACAATATTTTTTGTTAATGTGCTTATCTTAGACTCATAACTATTTAAGAAGAACATCTGATATAAGTACCATCAAACGGTCTAACTATGGTATAGACTTGTAATTATCCCAAGCAGTTATAAACAAATAAAAACCCATTAACATCTAATGTGTTCAGGTGAAGAAAGAGAACAGTCAGTGCAACTATTTTCTTTTTGGCAGCTGAAGAAATGTTTTGCCAAATCAAGCTAAAATATTCTTTCAAGGTGAAATTCTAAAAGAAAATTATCACATTTTATAAAGACATCTAATGAGGAGCTTCTGGAAGTTTATCACTGGAAGTGGTATCAGAAGCAGCAAAAGCTAATGAAGAAGAAAAAGAATTATTGGAGATCATCTGTGAGCTGCCTACAACTCATGATAATACCAAACATGCCATAAACTCAGCTCTAAACCCCATATGTGTGTGGGCTGCAAAGTTCAACACATTAAACCTGTTTTGCTGAACAGTGTATATAATTTGTATTTCTCACAAATCGCCTCATCTACCAAGATGACTGAGATTTCTTACGACTAAAAATGTCTGCATTAAACTTAATTAAAATTAAATTCCAGAAATTATTTAACTATCCATTAATTGAAAATTTAGCTTCTATTTAAGAAAGAAAACAATTGAAAAAATCCTATATGTGCTATCACTATATTAAAAAAGCAGAGATGTCAATATTTTCAAGTTAGAAGTACATATTTCTTGAGTAATAAAGGACATTAAGTAAATTTTCAATTATGTGTCTAAATCAGGTACCTTTTCTTGAACTATTTTTGAGATTATGTCAAATATGTAAAAATTGTAATTTTGGGTTATTTTAAAGCTCATTTCCATGTAAGAATGAAGGAATAGGGTGAACTGTCACACAGCAGTAACCATTCGGAAATCTGAAATTCTCATGCCTGATCTACCATATAAAGGAAATTAACATCAGAATATAATGGCTCCATGGACAGAAGAATTTATCTTAATCCAGCAAGAATTTTTGTGTAATTTAATTCCCTAATTACAAAACACAACTCCCTCACCAAATCATTTAGCACTTCTCAATGTTGAAGTTTAAAATGCTGCTGTAGAGAGTGCCATTGTACTTAATAATGCTTATAAATAACGAAGGATTGCTTTATATATTCATTTTTGGAAAAGCGATAAAATAGTCTCATTTATTCAATCACTTAAACTATACTTTTGAGTTCTTACTATAAAAAGTATGTTTTATACAAGTGCTTGGGATTTTTTCCATTGCAGGTTTTAATAGTGCAAAATTCCAGCTGTTAAAAATTCATATTTTTATAGTCTAGGTATGTATATCAGGTAAATATTCTCTTACATACATTTTCTTTAACTCCTAGAAGATTACAGTTGCTTCCAAGAGGTGTCCACAGAGGTGGTGTCTGCCTCTCACATTCTGGGGCTCTCTGAAAGCCAAGCCTTCCAGATTTCAGGCAAATGTTACTGACATTCAAAAGCTTCCTCTAAGAAAATAAATGGAGTCAAGGATGAATCTATTATAAATGCATTATAGGATCCACAAAATAAAATCCCTGTGAGGAAATCATAGAATCACAGAATCACTGAATATCCTGACTTGGAAGGGACCCGTAAGACTCATCAAAGCTCGACTCCTGAAAAAACCCAACCATCCTTCGTAGAACTAGGCAGTACTAGGCTAACAACTCACCCCCACTGACACGTGAAGCATCTACTGAATCAAACCTCTTGCACTTTTCCTTTGATTCTTTTCCTCGTTGCTCTGAGGTAATGAAAATAGAGATTGAATTTAAAATCATATTTCAAATAGGAAGCTTTAAATTATTCGTTTATCATTTTCTCTTTCACAGTATCAGCGCAGCTTTCCTTTCAAATTGAGAAAACATCAAGTTAAAATTCTTACAGTGGATTTGCTAGCAGTCATGCACATTTTTGTATCTTGATTGGCAGGCCTATACTTAAAACAATTAACTAAAGATTGTGTTTTAAAGTGGTTATTAAACCTTCCATATAACTTGTCTAGTGTTCTGCAGGGTTTTTTTACATTTTTTATTTTCAGAAAATTATTTCTTGCAGTTTCTGCAAAAGGTAGAATAGAATATAAATTACGTACTTCGGTTAGTAACAAAAAGAGTATTAAGACTTGCAGTCAGACATCCATTACATATTATAGCTATAGTATTTGTGATAGTGCACAATTGCAAATACAGTATTTCGTTGGTGCACAACTGCTCCAGAAGTGTTAACTTCCAATCTAGAGCAGAGAAATGGCCAGCAGCACCTTGTTTTGACAATTAAAGTGCACAGTTTCTCTGAAAGAACAAGTGGGAGACAAGTTTAGAGTAGCTTTATTAGTCACTTGAAGATAGTTGTAGAGAGTTTTAAATGAGAAATTGCAGCATTTTTTCCTACATATGAAGTCTTTAGTGGTCAAGCCTAAAAGGAATGTTTAGTGGTCTGAATTCTTCTGTGTGCATATATATATATATATATATATATATATATATATATATATATATACACACTAGCAGATAAGCCCATAGGTAGGACTCAGCATCTTATTAGGTGTTTTTAGGAACAGACAGCCATCACAGCATGTCCTGGATTACTCTCCTTAAGGCTGCTGTTAAGCATGGAAGTAGGTTTTTGGCCTTACCTTACCTTCACATAAGACATGCTAGGGCATGCTTGTATACAGAAAAGATTTTAAACATTTGAAAAAGAATTTATGCTACTCAATGTCTGATGAACATACAAACTGCTGCAATCTATTGTAAAAGAGATCTCAGGAGCAATGCTAGATCAGATGTAGATGCTTTATAATAATAAATCTGATTATAGAACTGAATTTTGTTTTCAAAATACAGTTTAACTTCACAGGTTTTCTGCCAGCTTATTTCTTCTTGAATATTTAAATGTCCAAAACCAGTTCTTCCAGAAACATAGGGCTTCCAGATAGAGCATTAAAGTATAAGTAAATATATTTTAAATTGAAAACAAAGATGTTTAATTGAACTCGTTAAAGGTCACTGAACCTAGAGACAGATATAAAAAATAAGAAAGAAAGTCAGCTCACCAGGCAGGTTCTTCCAATCTTGCAGGATATCAATCATGTCCGTTGCAATGAGAAAATTCTATTAGCCATTGCATTTAAAATGATGTGCAAAAACATTGAAAAGAGGCCATTTTAACAACTATATTAAGTTCAAAGTTTTTAATGGAGCAATTGGATTCCATACAACATGACATAAAGCACATTTGCCATACATAACTAGGTATATAAAAGCTCTGTATTTGGGTGACTGGTTATCCATTTGGATGTGTATTTGGGCAGTCAGGCTGTGTGTTTCTTTTCATTCATAAAGTGACTGTGTCCCTCCACAACAGCTCTAATAATTGAGCAATAGTCTCACAGTGAAAAGATTTTTATACACTGGAAACATCATAAACTGTGAAAGAACCAAGATAAATAGCCAGCCAGGATCATTTGTGTCTCAGCTCACCAAACTTACTGCAACTGAAACATTCCTGGATGGTATCTACACTGCTACATTTACCTTGCAGCCAAAACTACAACCTAAATTAGAGTCCAGACACACCATATTTTAAGTACTTCATTAAATGTTTGGATTCCATGTCCATAACAAAGCCAAAGATCATTATTATTAGGCACTTAAGGCAATTGGGCTATATAATAATCTGTGTTAACCACCCAGATGATGTGAAGGTTTCAGTTTCATTCAGGAGACTGCAGGAGCTTTCTGCTCCTCGCTCTACACAGGATTCAGAAGGGTCCTGATTTTGGACATCATACAGCACACCAGTTTTACTAGCAATTACTAACTAGTAATTTTTCCCACTGAAAAGTACTGGAAACAGAGGTGCAAGTACAGCAAGACAACACTCTCTGTACTCTTGCAACAATTGCAGACATATACATTTGATTTTCATGTCGCTGACAGCCCATTAGAGAAAGCTTTATGTGAAAATTTTATGTCTCCTTTCCCTTCTCAATAGTGTACACTATTCAAATATCATAAAGTTTTTGGCAAAGTAATCTGGTAGGAAGGGATACTGTACTCCTGATGTTTTGAGTACATTACCCAGTCATTCTCTGCAATGCCATTTCTCTTTTTTCCATAGATACAGAAACAAATTCAATGAACTGTCAGGCTCTGAATTGTGGCTCCTGATCAAATGGTAAGAAATATTTTGTGCTTGTCTCACTGAGAATAATTTCTAAAATAAAGCAAAGCAATCTCATTCAATATATGTGTTTCAGTGACTTTGATATTTTTTACAATACACCTCTTGTATATATTGGACTTTTTATTTCTTTTTGTTTGCTTGTTTTTGCTAGGCTGTTGAGTAAGAGAGACTTTGAATGAGAAACTTACAATGACAGTTCAAATTAAGTTTTCCAGTTATGAATTTAACCAGACAGCTATTGGACAGTACAACTGGTAAATACTAACTGATTGTTAAAAACAAATTCAGACATGATTAGCTGTGTAATATTACATACATATTGTATTGCTATAAAAGCTCTGTTTTATTGGGTTTTACTAACCAAGTGCTATTTCAAGTGCTTATAAAATCTAACTAGGCTATTAAATCTGGTTCCTTAGACTGAATGTGATGGATTATGTATTATTCAGTTACTATTTGTGACTGCTGTATGTTGACCTGGATGTTGGCATCGTTAGCATATGGCTGTGTTTGCTACTGGCAGAGTTGAATGGTCAGGGTCCTCCTGGCTGTGCATCAGTGAACTCAGGCTGCACTAAAAACCAATAAGAGAAATACTCAGCGCACAACAGTCCTGTAAGTCCTCATCATACAGCAGAGGAAGTCTTTAATCTTCTGTAAAGAAGAAATCAATGCCTGAAGCTGACTGATAGCCCCACCGTCAAGGTGACAAATTTAAGTTTTGACTCATGAATTCAGAGGTTGGAAGGGACCTCTGAAGACTGTTCAGTTCAACCACTCTAAGAAGAGCCAGGATATAATGTCTTTTAACACCAGCTACATTAAGGAACTTTAACATGGAGGGCTGCTTCTTTGGATGAGATAACTAAAAAACCAAAAGGACACCCTTGCCATTAAAAAGTCTTGCCAAAAGAGACCATTAAAAGATGCTTTTCAGATAAGCTGTTTTGTGCCCGACCCAATCTATTACATTCTGATAAAAAAGTAAAGCACTGTTGTCCTTGCATAACCTGTTTGAACTTCAAAACCCATCAATTTATTTAAGAGTCCCAAATTTTTATTTGAAAGGGCTCTTGCACATGATTGCATTATTATAGCTTTGAGATTTACTCTGCCTCAACTGAAAACAACAGGCTCAGGGAAAAAGATTTCAGCTAACACGCTGTAGTTCAAGCTGGAGTATGTGCACAGTTAGCAACAAATGCTCAGCTGATTAGTAATATGTTCATATGCAGTTTTGGTTTCTGTCTTAGCCATAACAGAGAGACAAAGGAAATCCACCACCCACTGTCATTGGAAGCAGTGTCTAATGTGAATCTGTGCAAAGTTACTACCCCATGCAAAGTATTTCACATTGCCAAAATGAATCCAGAGTTTCCAGATGATTTTTTTTTTTCAGTAGAAAGTGTTCATTCTCAGTTTGTGGAACTAAGTCATCATGATGACTTGGGACCATCCATACAAATGCTTTTACACAGTTAAAAGTATGCCTAGGGAAAATGCCTGCATAACTACTTGCTAGATTTAAGCTTTGAGTGTGAGGAAAATGCATGAACAATAACTGAATCTCACACATTTCCATTTTTAGTCTGGAACTCCCCATCTCAGTCTGTTCAGAGGGGTTTCAAATTTTATTGCCATGGCAGTAAAAACAATGACCCAATAGTAAGTCCCCATCCAGCCAGTGAAAATTCTGAAACCTAAAAGGCTGATCCAGTAAGATACTTAAACCCATGTGATTCCTTAGTAGAGAAGTAGTCCTATTGAAGCAAACTAGAACTATTTCTTTCCTTGAAATAATGCCTTCTCTTAGGTCCCAGTATTCTGTCAAACTGAGACCTAAGAGAAAGTGTCTCATAGAAAAGAAAACAGCTATAATTCCTATTTTCTGTTGGGGGCTATCAATTTCTTTCCCTAAGTTTTTACATCTGGGCTCAGACTTGCTTGCTTAAGTAATTCAACTGGCATTAGGAACACATAGACTTTTTTTTTTAAGAAAGGCTAAGTTGGAGAACAAAAAACTTACAATGAAAATAAAACAGCACAGCTGAAGACCAAAAAGAAATTTTTCCAAACAATTCTGAGGCAACTCTCCAAATTATTTGTGTTCCAGTAATCCCCTATATGCAACAGATCATTTCAGCAAAGTTAAGACTATTCAAAGAGCCAGTCAGCTCCAATTACTCATAATAAATTAAGACCAAATTATTTACTGAAATTTTCTGTGAAGGCTTTCCCTGATGATACAGTGCATTCCCTGACTACACCTTCAGTATACATTTTCATTCAGAGAAGATGAGCTGTTTTCTGTGATCAGATGGCATCCTTGTTCAAACCTTGCTCTGTAATGCTAGATATCTTAGGCAAATGTAAACACTAACAACATCATATATTTCTAATGGTTTCTGAGCTTTTTCACCAGTAAAAAACAAGCCAGCATATAGAGATGAATACTGCTTGTTACTTAATATACGGCAGAAATTTATTTTTAATTCTTGCTAATGTGTTATGCTGTTAGGTGACATTGGACTTGACTTTGCCTTCTGCCCTGTTTGCAGCCTTCTGACAATACAAAAATGAATTATTGCTGGGTGTCTAATTAATGCCAGCTTTTGCAGAGGGAGTTTTATGACTCATCATGACCATAAAATCATTGTTATTAAAAGTCTCACCCTATATTGTTTTGTCAGAAAATTCTGATTCACATGTCACCTACTGAAATTTAGTGAACTCAATCCGCTTCTAGTTTTAGCACAAACAGGAAAGTGCATCTTGTTTTCACATCCCACCCCTCTAATCACACTCTTCCAAGACAATAAACATCCGTTACAACTTGTACACAACCTGTCATAAATACAATAAAACTAAATAAGTGTGTTGATGATACCACAACATGTTTTTAACAAATAGATTTTGAAGACCCTCAATCCTGGGAAGGTAACTATATGTAATTTGATGGGGTCCACAGTAGCTGTGATCTGATTAGAGAGCTCATAACATTAGTGTTGACCATGAATTTGGGATACATTCTTTTTTACTCCAAGTGTTTGCTTTAGTACAGTTAGATTATACTGCTACTGTAATGTAAATGATTGCGATTTATAAAGTAAATATTACTGGCACTAATATCTTAATTTTTGAAAAATTTTTGTTTTATTTATTGATTGTTTCAATTTGTTGATAACAAGAACCTGAAGAAGCTACCCATTGTATCAAATATAAATTCTTCTTGAAGTAAATAACACAACACTATCCTCTTAAGCTTCCCCTTAAAATCATTTAGGCATTTTTGGCTCCCAGTGTTGCAAAGTAGTAGACTGGTCCAAACCTCACTCATCTAATGGTTAAAAACCTTTATAGTAATTTCCACCCTAGACCTATACATGATTGCTTTGCTTACCTATGTTCACATGCCAAGTACTAGTTTTCGGCTAAAATAGTACTTTTATTCCCTAGTGTTAAATTTTATGAGCTTTTTAGAGTGAAAAAAATATTTTCCAACCTTTCATTTCCCTACCAAAATTAAGATAATCCATTCTAGTCTCCTCTCATAAGATTAGCTCTCCAAACTGTGATCAGCCAATAGCCTTTTCCTATATTCACAAGAACCTGAACTTCTTCTAGACCATGGGGGAGCAGAACTGAACCCATGTTCCTCTGGACTGATTCCAGTATCCTGCACTACTTTCTCTAGTGGAAATGCCCCTCCTTGTGTCATCTGCTGCATGTATTTTCAGAGCTGAATCACATTGATAGCACACAGCAAACCCTCCATAAATTAAAACACATATTCTTCTCATGCATAATCATGCACGGTATTATATGGAATGTTATATTGTTTAAATTATCATTAATTAGTTTACTCAGTTCTTCTTTATGGAATTGCATCTGATTATACATTTTATTTTTCTTTTATTGTCATTTTTCTACTTTTTGTGAAATGTTGAATCTAGCCAGTTCCCGAGACCCACCTTTGCAAAGATTTCCATAGCAGTACATGCATTCAGGCTGCTTATTTTTCAATGCCTTCACCCCACTCCTTGTTCATCCTCTTTAATACATTTCTTCAGAAGTCCAGTTTAACTTAAAGATCTTCAAGTGAAATCATTACTGGAAAATACATGGCAGTTCCATTGCTTACAAAATGAATTACCAAAGAAGGTACTAGTTTTGTCAAATATAATCAACCTTTGTTGAACATCTTTCCATCTCCTCAAGTGTCTTGATTTGTTGTCTTAATATTATCTGAGAATAATTTATTTAAACTGAGCTACATCCATCTAGTTTTCTGAATTACTTCTTTCTTTCAACCTACAAAAAAACAGTGCTATTGAAGATATAAATACTGCTGTTGAGGTGAAAGAAAAAGACAGCCTGTTAATCTAATGGAACCTGTTACATACATGTTCAATTCCAACACTTCCCAAATATGTCATATTGCCTAACCTCTAAATCTCGATTTATTCCCAAAAACTAATGCAGGAAACAGTGCAAGTTTTATCCACTGCTACAATGCCTATGCCCTCAGCTTTATCCAAAAAGAAAAAAGTAATAAAAAGAAAATAGTATTATTTAACTTGAGGGGTTTTTATCCTAACCACTAAATTCCTTAAGAGCTGATTAACAAAAGCGTTTCTTGGTGCTGGTTATGATCATTTGTATGCTGGTACAGAGCAAGCATTTATTAATACTGGGTCAGTAGGAGTAAACAAGAATCAACTGGTGGTGATTTCTCATTGGGCTTAAGCACTAAACTGGGAAAGGTTTCCTGAGCAAGTACAAGTATATCAGGTAATTTTCAAATCAAATTAACCAAAAAATAAAAAAAAAAAAATAAGGCAAGGTGTTTTTGAAGCCAGTCAAATTCAGTTTTTGTCAAACAGTACTTTGAAGCAACTGAAAACTGAGCCCATTTAAGCCATGTTCTCAGCATTACAGTGAATTTCTATCCTGAGAAAACCTCCCATTGATTTTGGTATAAATTAAAAAGAAAAATAAAAAGAAAAAAAAAAGAGAAAATTAACCAGAAGCTTTGTGTATTCTTTCCCTAATACAAAAGAAGAGGAAGAAATAACAGATGAGGAAAGAAATGTTGCCTAAAAATTTTTGAGTCACATAATGTTAGAAATTTTGGTGAATATGGCCAAATGACTAATATATATAATTTAAATTGGTGAAAAAATATTTCAGACAAATATTTGGCAACTGTTATTTAACAGTTTACTTAAACTTCCTTTTTTCTTAATGATTAATTTAGCCTATAAGCTTTTTACAATAGTGTTCATGAATGATGTGGAAAACAGATTGGTTTATAGTTTGAAAAGTATGGATGGAACAGTAGCTAGAGAGCTATAGGAAATGGAATTTTTTTTCCAGTAAATGTAAATACATAAAAACTAGGAAATAAAGAGCACTTAACTTTTACTTTGTCATTCATCTTTAGAATTATTTTATTATTTTTATTTGTTTAAAGAAAATAAAATATGAATGCAATTTAATTATGTTTTAGTAACATATACCAACAACATTTTTTAAAGTATCTGCTCAAAAAGAACATAAAAGATATCTTATGTCAACATTTCTGTTCTGCTTAGAGCAAAAAAAACCTCTGAAACTTCCCCTCTGGTAATATCACCTGTTAATTAACCACAAAAATTCCAGTGGTATGTCTGATGATGTAACATGGTTTAAATCTTTGCGACTTTCAGAGGCCTGTTAAAATTTGAGCATTTTAAAATAAACATCTCAAAGCCACATCCTAAGTTTAGGGATTGAATTTGCCTTCCAGGGACTTTGTTTCCTTCTGTTTTAACCATTTTGGGAGAGAAGGCCCATCCCTGGTCCCAGTGAGTTCTCTGGACCTGGAGCCCTGCTGGTTCTGGTCCCTGGAAGTGATTTCTGTCCCTGTCTCACTCAGCCTCTCTGCCCACCTGCCCCCCTTCCTGCTTTTCTCCTTCTCTGGCTTTTCCCTCTCCCAATATGTATTAATTCACTCTTTGTGCACCACATTCATGTGCAAACTGGATACATATTCATGACCAGTTCTGACTCTCAACACCCTAACCAAAACAAGAAATCTACTAAAATCATACTTAAATGGGTTTTTAAAAGAGAGGTATTTTATAGTAAGGCACCAGGTAGGCAATAAGATTCACCACCTTCTTGAGACAGCAAAGCCATACTATTAAGCCATGTTCAAAGTCAAAAGTTACTTCTTCGTTCAAGGGTGCCTCACATATAATCTTATCTAAATTCAAAAGGTAACAAACCAGCTCAATCATCAAAACTTGGGTGAAAAGCCATGCAGTACTCTTGAAATAATCCTTTTGGGGGTTGGGGGGGTCAGATTTTCTCTGATACTGCTTCCCAAGGCTCTTTTCCAGCGCCAGGTTTCCTTTGAAGCCTTACATAGCTCTCAAGCAACAAGCTACAAGCTTTTGGAAGATGCCAGTGGCCTGGTTGGAAAAGACAGAGTGGGAGAGGCTGAAGTCTCTGTCAATGCATTCTGTTTACAGAAATTTTGCCTCAGTGATCAATAACTAAGTGGAAGAGAAAGATGGTTTTATTCACCCTTTGACAATGTGCCAGCTCCATTGCCTAAGGACTTTTTTCACTGTCAGACATGTTTTGTTCAAGTATCTATAGCCAGTATAACAGCAACATAATGTTTTATACTCAGAGGTGCCAGCTATGCTTTCACGTTTGATTTGCATTTATTCCATAAAACGTCAGTATTCTAAAATGCTGTAGCACCTGGCTTTAAATCACTGGCAGCAACATAAACCTGCTGAATAACAAGCTCAGACTTAAAAAGGAGATATCAGAATGTGGTTTCAATGCCGAGTTTCATCTTCTAGAACTCAATCTTCACAACAGAATCTCAAATATTGTGGTAAAGGTAATTATTATTCTCAAACTAATTAGTAAATACAGGTACTTGTGGAAGATTGAAGTGAAATAGGCAATACTGCTGAAAAGTACACATATCTTCCCTTCTCCATTGAGACTTAAAAAAGAAGGTGTAAATATGGATGGGGTATGGCATACAAAAAAGCCCACACATATCTGGTTGTCACACTGACATTCACTAACCTTTATGTCAGGAAAATCTGGTTTGTATTTAAGATTTTTAAATTATTATTCTGTGTTTATTTCCCTTTTGTGAAAGCAGTTTTTCTTTCAGATTTTCATATGTTTCTGGACTCATGACTAAATGTTATCATCTCACTCTGATCAACAATTTGCACACTGACAGCTGAGCTGACACAGCTGACCTGCCCTGGCTGGGAGATAAAATCCATTAGCCCAGGGATGAGATGTGCTAAAAGTGTGATAGTGGTCAGGGAGACCTTCCACTGAAGGAATGAATGGAACTGAATCAGAGCCATTCAAGTAGCTCTAGTTCAGTTCCACTTGCTATATGTCCCTACCTCTAAAATATGTCTCTGCCACAGACTACCAGACACAGAGGTGTGGGTTTGGTAGTCTTAGGTTCATGAAGAAAAAGCTAAGTAAGTGTGACTGTTTATGAAAAGGAATAATTCTAGAGAAACAGTAGGTTGTTTCACTGAAATGGAAATATAGATGAAATGTGAATTTCATGACTTAGATTTAACAGGAAGCCCTGGGTTGTTTTTCAGTTTTGGTTCATTAGGACAAAAGTCTTGGAACCTGTTTTACTGATGTTTTTGCTAAGGAAACAGAGCTTTAAAAACTCTGTCAGAAGTGGTAATTATGTCTATACAGACATGTCTTTAACTAAATGAGTTCAAATTTTTCCTTCATGTGGGATCAGGTAACAAACAGCCCATTTATCACTGTCCAGATCCTAAAATTAAGTCCTTATTTCTTTTTACGTTTCTTTCTCCATTGCAAACTAATGGCATGTTTTTCTTAAATACAGACTATATAATATAATATATATATATATATAATATATGAAAATTTTAAAGAATAAATCATTAAAAAGCAGGCATTTTGCAACATAGTTGTTTCCACTTGGAAACCAGTAGTGTGAAACTGTGTCATTTCCAATTACTGTAACTTACTACCTGGACAAAATGCACTTTGGAAGATAGGAACCAGAACTTGTAAGTGTTTTTACCAAGTTCATGGACCAGCACTAGGTGAGTAGGCCAAGAGGATTTTTATTTATATAAACTTCAATTTAGTCCCCTGTGTTAAAGCAGTGTTCTAGGGATGAACTCTAGTCAGACCGTAGCTCACCAATTAAAATAGATTAATTCCTGGTCCAGAACCAGCAGAAGACTGAACTGCTGTGGAAATGGCTATATCTTGCAACCTTTTTTGGTTCTTTTTTCAATTTCTTTATTCACATCTGTCCACTTTTTTGGTCAAAAAGCCCAGAGGAGACACACCCCAAGTTTCAGTTTTAGTTACTTAAAAACATTTAAAATTTTGATAAGATTTTAAAGTATGAATGTATGTGAAGATTTAGAGAAGGCAAAAACCATGGATGTTGCAATTTCTCAGGCTGTGAGAGATATTTTTTCTTTTAGACAAGTACAGATCTCTTACTAATATTTTTGCAGCATCATCCCTCATGGAAGGGTTTCTGCTTTGGATATGACTCTGAAGAAAGGTTAGAAAAAAAGTGGAATTTCTTTTGTTTGCCAGAGCTTCACAAAAAGAAGGCAGTGAGGTGCATGGAAAGAAGCTGCTTTATGGCTTTGTTTTTCCTCCTGGAACACAACAGAAGGAAATGTCAGGGCATTCAGAAGGAAACAGTTGATAGGCAGGTGCTAAAATAATTCAGTGAAATTGAATTTGACTTGGGCAGTTATAGTGCTGACAGTGCATGTAAGTGTGTGCATGTATGGGTTTTCATAAATTGTTTGGCACACTTAGTGATTAGAAAAAGGCATCCGAAGTTAATACAAGATTTAGTACAAAAGAAACAAAAACTGATAAAACTAGCAACAACAGAGCATATTTTTCTTTAAGAACCATATTAGTTCACTGGTTGAATAAAATTATATTGCAGGGTGTTACACCTGGTGTATTTTCATTTTTATTCTGTTGACCAGGCAATGTTAATTTTGTGCTTAGTAAAAACAAGGACATATTTGCCAGGAAATAAAGTCTTGGTTTTTTGTTTATGTTGTTTTTTTTTTTTAATTAATTATTACAGAAAATAATCCCTGGAAACCACAGCAGTCTAATTTCTGCTTATAATTATCTAGGGCCTAAAAATGTCCTAGAGATCTTTAGGGACTTAAGAGAGTCTACTCGCATTTTCTCAATATCAGTACAATTTTTGGGTTGGGTTTCTCAATTACTGGAAAATCATCTTCATGCACTGAGAATAGACAGGATAAAATGGATCTTTTTACAGCTAGATATTTGAAGTTTCTGTAGTTTTACTTTGTTATTTTCTCTAGGGTACACAGAGAAATGTGGAATATCCTGAATACTGGAACTTGCTGCAGTGGCGTCCTGGCAGTAGCTTTAAACTATTTTGCTATTGTTTTTGAAGGAAATGATTTCATAGAAGCATTCTAGCTGGTATAGGCTATCTGTTCAAAGTTTCTCATTATACAACAGAGTTACAGAGGGGATATGAAGGTCATTGAACCCATCCATCTGATATTTTTCTCTTACTGATATAACAGTTTTAGTCAGCATGATTGCTTTTTTGCTTACCTTGGAAGATTGTCAGGGCTTTTACTACAATTATAGATATGTAATATTAAATTTTACATCAAAGTAATATATAAATTGCACAGTGAAGTAGGAAAAAATATGCTACAAATATGAAGAAAGTGAGAGTTAAAGGTCTCCATCTATACATAAAAAAATTACTAGAAAATCTTGTCCGACACACCTAGACAGAAAGATGTGACCACTTTGATGAAAACAGGCCATGTGATGAGAAAATGTGCGGCACTTCCATTGGGTTGTGTGTGCATTTCTGAACACTGGAAAAATGAAACAACCTTCACAGTATCCAATAGCCTTAATCTTGATGGAAACCTTACCTTCCTGCCTTTTGTTGCTTTACTTCTCACTCTTCACACCAAATGTATAAAAGAACTAAAAGAAACTCCTTAAGAGAAGGAATTAAGTTTACAGGCATAATTTTAATTTGGATATTTATTAACCTTTATATTTTAAAGTTTTCAGAACTGGTTGTCAACTTTTTTCATTAAACTAATTTTCTAAGATGAGAATGGATTTTGTTTTTTTTTCTGCTGCACGTTACCTTGCATGACTGCTTGTAGTTAATTTGTGCAGCACAGGAATAACTCTTACGTTATTCTCTCTCTCTTTAACTGTAGAAATACTCACACAGGGGTGAAGGTGGGTGCCATTTCCTGAACAACAGAATGAGGTGGACTGGGCCCAAAAACATTCCTCAGCATTTAGACATCAATTTGGCAAGATGTG
Organism: Zonotrichia albicollis; assembly: GCF_047830755.1. NCBI lineage: Eukaryota > Metazoa > Chordata > Aves > Passeriformes > Passerellidae > Zonotrichia > Zonotrichia albicollis. The sequence continues at coordinate 44,043,121 of NC_133822.1, forward strand.
AAAATACGGAAGATGGAACATATCAGTCACTAACAGCCAATCTACACATTCATGAGACTCTACAGCTGGCGTCATTTAGATAAGCACAGTGCAATTAGCAGAGCTGGAATTTAGATAGAACAACGGAGCTATTCCTCTTCCTCTTGAAAATATCATCAGGAGATGACAAGTAATGACAAGCAATAAATATCTTGATTAAACTCTTCCTTGAAAAAATTCAACTCCAACATCATGGACAATTATGCAGAAACATTAATTTAATTAATATTGGCAAAGAGGGAAGAATATCATCTATTAAAATACCACCACCTCTTGTTTCAGACTCTCAAAATATCCTACTTTTTCGAGGTATATTTTATACAACTGATGTTCAAGGAGTAGATTCTGAAATGTCCTCATTTTTTTTATATGCTTGCAGATAATAGAAGCCTTTTGTTGAAAGACAATTTATGTTTTATATCCTAACACTCAGTTTTAAAGGGAGAAAAAAAAACATTTTACAAGACCACATAAAATAAAAAGTATCTGACATGCAACCCTCAGTTTTCAGTAGGAACACTATCCTGTTACTTCCTTAAGCAATAAATGACCTTTTTGGTGGATTCATATCATTCAAAGCAGAATAGTTTCTAAAACAATTTATAACTTTTAAAGAAAAAAAGAAGTCACTTTATACCTGCCCGATCACAGGAACACATCCTGGCAACTGCTCTGCAACAATATCCAGCAGATAAATGGTGTGTGAAGAATACTAAACAGGGTTCTGTATAAACTAAGTGCCTCCTATGCTTCAGTTTCTAGAAGATTATTGTCCAAAGGTCTCACTAAAACAATAACTGCCCCTTTAAAAGTCCTTCTGCCTGGGGTAAAAGATAAGCTTGCAAGTTAACTTTCACGATGCAAGTACCAACTCTGTCGCTGCTATCAAGCAATTGCTTGATTTGCACAACTTCAGTGATTTCACATTCAGGTGATTTGCGTTTCTGCCCTTCTAACATTTTAGTAGGGGAGGTGATGGGTGCATGTGGGTGGTTGTGGGGAAGGAGAATCACTTCTGTGGTCAATGTTTTGGTATTTCAAACATTAAGGTAGAGTCCAATGAAAAAGTTAGAAGCAAGGGCTGCACACTTTCCTCTTGCTCATCTCATTTCTCTAAAGCATAGAACAAAGGATGCTGAACACATTGATAGCACAGAGCACTCACTGAATTGTTGAATGCCTAATATCAAACCAGCACCAGCAAATGCAGTAAATTCCTCTGAGGCAGCACTTCAGAGCACAGATTCAGCAGCAGAAGGTCCAGTGTGTCCACTCTAAACTCTGAGCTCTCCAAGTCCGAGAAACATGAAGTCTAAGGCATACAAATTACAGGTCAAAGTAGAATTGTGAAGTTTCAAGGCTTGTTGTTTAAATATTGACCTAGAGAAACAGACAGATGTTAAAGGGTGTTCAGTTCGTATTTCAGCTTTTTAAGCTATAAATTAGAGTCCACAAAGGGAAAAAGGCTTCTGCAGATCAGAAAGCAGAGAGAGGAATGTGAAAGGGCAAACAGTCCCAAATTCTCTGTCCACACAAACTAAATTCTGTATGAATTCCTGGTCAGGGAAGGATAAACCAGAAGACCTTCAAATCCCACAACACTCCTGCAAGAGGTGATAAACCTGAACTTTCACCATCTCCCTAAACTTAGAATTTAATTCCAGATTTTGATCCTCTTGCTTGTTCTTTTTAGCAATACCCTAAAAAGAAGACTAGTAGGGAAGGAGAGAGTGTCTTCAGACAAGCTACTGTAAAAACATGGGGATTATCCTTTATCTTCTGTTCCAAATATTTTTCCTGTGAGCCCACTCCCAGTTCATACAAATGATCCAAGGCCCTGTCTCTTTTCTCCCTGTGGATGACCCCTTACCCCCTGAGTGGTTTGGAATGACATTAGAAATCTCCTTTGACATTACCACATCTTCAAAGCACTACAACACTGGATTCCTGCCATAGCAAAGATCATCATATCCTCCAAACATCCATTCTACCACCACTAATTCCTGAGGTGAAAATACCCCACCTTGTCACAACATCCCTATTTTCTCTATCAGAGGCTCACCAAATAATCTTTGTCTCCTTTCCCATTTCTTCTTGAAGTTTCTTACATGAGTAATCTAAAAATAAGTGCCATTCTGAGCCTTCTGTTTCAAAACCATGCTCAAGCAGCCAGATGTTATTTCTTACCTGTTTAAAATTTTGTCTGTCACACCCCTGAATTTCTGCTTACAGCTGCTGAGAATGCCAAACTCATCTGCGAACCACTGAACCTCCCATTTGGTTCAAAATGCTCTAAAGCCTCCTGAATCATCCTAAGAGAGGTAAAAGTTCACTAAATCCCTATTCTGACACAGCCATTCATGTAGGATTAAATTTTCCAGCCTTATTTCTCCCAGGGAATTAAAAAATCCAGATATAAATATCCTAGAGGGTAGGAACCTATGAAAGGGAAGAGACTCTAAAGAACATACCTGGGGGAGAAAACAAAGCAAAACAAACCAAACCTCAAACTTACCTTGTTTGCTTAGTCTCTAAGGAAGAAATTGTGTACTAGAATGTAAAATGTATACGCTCAAGGTGTAGTTTTCCTTCTTTTCCAGTTTCCCTGCTCTTTCAGCAACATAAGAAACAGGCTCCAGGCAATGGCAGATGTGAGAAGTCATTCCCTTTGTGTCTCACCCATTAATTTGGTCTCCATCTCAGCTGCCTGCTATACTCACCACAGCTCACCAACTGGGCAGCTTTTCTCTCGCCAATCCCTTGCACACAGCCTGTGGACTCCAGCAGGAGAGAGGGCAGGGCACTGCCAGCATGAGAAGCTCTGCCCCGGGTGTGCCATGCACACTCAGCATGCAGCCCACCTCAGACACCTGCAGCCTTCTCACCTGTCACCATGGGGAGGCCTGACCCAGGGCAGACTGTCTCCTGTGCTGGAAAAGAGGGACCTGGTAGGTGTCCACAAAATTATGAGAGGTTCCACACCAAAAACAATACCAGCTCTCAAATAGCCCGGGACATTTACAAGATCTGAGAACACTATCCAGCTGTTTGCCTCAGGGTAAAACACAAGTACCCACCATTTTTCCACACGTTCTCTAATTGCCATGGCAGGAGAGCCCACTGTGGGACAGGAATCCCACTCCAGCCCTGTTTTCCAGCAGCCCAGCCCAGGGACCACAGCCCCAGCTGCACGGCACAGAGCGCTGCCTCAACACCAGGAGGTACCAGGACCATTTCTTGCTCAATTTCTCGCTGTCTGCCAAGTAGCATTGGGTAGGTATTTCCTGTGGAACTTTGTGGAACAATGTTTTGTGCCAGTGAGGAGAAATAGGGAATACAGGAGTCGAACTGATAGCGATTTCCTGCCTTGCAGGAAAGCCACCACTATAAGAAGATTGTTGGTCTTTTCTCCCTCGAGTTCCTGCATACAATTATGGGTTAAAACTCCATTTTCATATATATCTCAGTAAGATTAACTGGACAAAACCTTTAATTTCAAGTCTTTATGAATAACTTCTTCAGAATACTCCTAATACTCCTTGTGCTTTAAATCTGTGCCAGTCAGTTCCACACCAGACAATTCCACAGTAACTTTCACATGGAGAAGCCCCCCACACCCCACTAAGGACCGTTGAAATGTTTTTCTTGCAGCAACAACAAAAATCTGGAAAAAAATCTGTTTAAGGATCCAGATATGTTGCACATGTGGTGATTTGATGCTAAATATCATTCGGTAAGACTTATTTTTAAATGAAAAGTAGATACTATTGAAAATAATTTGATTCATCTACAAACTTAGCTCCCATTGATTGGATAAATAGTTTTCTGCAACGTGTTATTGGCCCAAACATTGTGCAACCTTTTCATGCAGTCCTGTGCATGGCAATACACATGCCAAGGTAGTAACACCTTGAATTAACAGAGATTTCAACAGCCTCTTTGGAAAGAGTTTTGGTTTTTTTTCAGAATTGTGACACAAATAAACGCCTATAATCTCATTGACTTCATTATAGTATAACAGCTGGCAACATTTGCATTTTTCTCAAGTTTATCTCCACAGAATTGACAAGTGGTTTTCCCACATCATAATGCTACTAGAAAATTAGTTTTAAATTATTAAGATAATGTCACAGGAATATTCACTAATATGGCAACATTTCTTTTAAAGTTGTCATACAGCCTCTTTCTTAGAAATTGAATGATAATACCTGCCAAATTCATCTTGCTTCAGCAGAACACCACTACTTAGGACAATATGCATGTAGACAATCTCAGGAGATCCTGTAGGCATCAGTTGGGTATTCATAAATTATTTCCTATGTGGAACTTTGAACACATAAGAATGGGACGTGTAAGAATGTAATCTCCTGATTTGATTTTCCACACTTAGAAAAACCTTAACAAATGACCACGTTAGCCCAGCTAAAAAATTATATGCATTAAGGAATAGTGTTTTCTAAATACAGCAGCTATTCAACTTTGAAATGCAATTCCCTTTCAACATAATTAACTTTGCAAATGGATTCTCATGTAGAATTATTCAGGAATAGCTAATTTCTGTGTTATCAAGCTCTAATGAAGCCTCACGTCTAATATAATATGCACAAAGTAGTATCACCTTTGTACAGACAACAAATTTGAAGCAAAATATCAAGTAAAAATAAAGTTGTTGACATAACTTGAATTAAGACCTCCAGATATTCTTATATACACACACTTAACTAACCCACTCCCCTTCCTTATAGATGTACCTAGGGCCGCGTACGCCCTTGCACAGTGTATAACCTATCACAGGTGTTGAAACAAGTAACAAAATTGTGTGATTAAAATGAAATATTTTCTATCTCTAGAAAACTATCATATGGCTAAATCAAAATAAATCCTACCAGATTTATTTATTGGTAATTCATAAGTAAAATGGTTTTCCATTTTAAATAATAATTTCTTTTAAGAAGAAAATTTGACAAAACATAAAGATTCTGATCTGGACAGACAACCCCAGACGTACATTTCTGAGACACAAATGAATAATGCTTGCAAACATATGTTTTTACATATTCTTATTGCTTTAAAAAGTTATTATGTCAATCATGTTGCAAGGTTCGAAAAACTTCTCACTGTGCTTCTTTCCTTGAAACAATAGTTCATGTCTCCTTTTGGACAATTTATTGACATACACTGAGTACTCATAAATGCTTAAAAAACATTTTGCTAGTACTTTCCACATAGCAGGCTGCAGTAGTATTTAAATAAATAAAACTACACTTACATGTTAGAGTTTACCTTAAGTCAATGATTATAGGAATAAACTATTTACTTTAAACAATAAATGTTATTAGAATAAAACTGTATTGAATAATAATTTCTCACTAGAATTGACAAATTAATATTCGTTTTCTTCTCATAACTGAAAACATCCTTAATCAAATCCATTAAGTTACCACAAGTTGCTTAAACCTCACTGGCATTAAAATTGTTCTTCTGCTTATAGGTACCATTAAATGTAGCTCTGTGTGTCCTCTTTCTTCAGATGACAATTATTCAGTGTACTTGAGCAAGATCAACAACCTGACCACAGTGGACATTCTAGCAGTCTGATTGGCACCATGCAGAACTCTAGCTGCTAAACCTTAAATTCTTTAAAGCAGTGAATAAGAAACTCAATTTGCATAATAAATTCTTTTGTGTTCATTGAGATTGCTCATATCATTATGGAATTTGATGGGTGAATAAGGAGTCAAAAATCTAGCCATGAGAAAAGAAGCCTCATTAAGGCTTATTTCTCCTTTCTGAAAAGAGAATGGATGTGAAAGTATAATGAAGTATCTCTGTAAATTGTGGAGAAGCAGCACATACACACAAAGTGTAAATTGCCTATCTGTACAAACTGCAAGATACTTGCACATACTTGAGAATTAATTCCTTGCAGTTCATTTTGCAGAGAAGATAGAAATGGTGCTCATTCTTGTCTAGAGATTGTATTATTACATGAATGGCAAATATTGCTTTAAATGTGACTGGAGTCACTGATTATTATATCTTGTTTCTTTTGGCAACGGAAGCATTGAAGGCACTCTTTGACACCAGCTATTTGTGGTCTAACCTTTCCACTCTGAAGACATGAATTCAAGTCATGCTAAGAGGAGGTTTTGTCCCTGTGCCCAAGGACACAGTTTGGCATGCATATTTATAAAACTTGTTTAGAGCTGGACAAGGTATGCAAGCCTTGCTCTCAGGAAATCCACGACAGCCTTCCTTTTGGCTTCCACCAGTCAGGCTTTCCCCTAAGGCCAAGAATATAAAAGTGTCACAAGAGATCTGCCTAAACTTTAGCTTCCTCTTTGGCTCTTTCACTTCTTGGCAACACTTCAATTTTTCTTGGCCAGCTTTCCAAAATTCTGGCAAAGAGAATACAAAAAAAGAAACAAAGAAAAAACCCAAAACTTTGTCTTGCCTCTTGACTATTTCAGGATTCTGTTTTGCCTTTAAGTTGCATCTGATTTGATCTATTCTTTCTTGCACCAGCCAGAACAGTCCCTTTGGGCAATTCTCCTGACTCAAGAGCCCAGAAAATTTTGGACTCCTTTCCCTTCTGATCTGGCAAATCCTCTATACCAAAGGGCCAGCAGTAAGTGGCTTACATCCAGTAATACGATAGTTGTCGTATAAACAGTCATTTTTTCTTTTTAAACATTTTCTCAATCTTCTGAAGACTTGACTTGATTTACTTATGTACATGTGGTTTGTTGTTTTTTATTAGACCCCTCTTTTAACTGAATCTTTTATAGCATGTTTTCTGCTTGTGTCACCTGCTGTCCTATAGGTGTGTTGAACTTTATCATGGTGTTTTATTACAGCTTTGATTTGAATGAGCTTTCTGGAGAATTACTTCAGACTAAGCAAGGATAGCTTCTGGTGCCATTCTCTGCAATTATCCATTTTAAAAAGCAACCACTTAAAGTGTCAAGAAATAGTTTTCACAAGCACTGTACATTTGTATGCACAAGTGAGTAGCATACGAGTAAGTCTCCTGTTACGAGTTGTAGATTTTTGTAGCCTCTCTGATCATATTTACTGTTGAGCACCAAAATTCTTCCCCCAACCCCCTTTTTTTTTTACCTGGAGGCTGGTAGTAATGCCTCACCGAGAGAGATTATTAAATCTTGGTATTCTGTTCACTCAGATTAAATGTTTATAAGATAAGGGAAACAAAATGGAGGAAAAAGAAATCATTGAGGAAGGAGGTTCCAATGACTTGGATAAAGTTAGCAATGTAACTAGATCTGTACTATCAGGAACAGTAGCAGAGCATCAGGTACCAAACAGAGAGCAGTCAGAACTGACAGACACTCACACGTGCTCACCCAGGGCTCAGGTGCTCTTTGCAGTGGGACACAGCTGGAGAGAGGGAGACCAGAGCAGGGATTTGGCAACACAGGCTTGGAGAGAAACATTTACTCATTCTTAGCCTTATTTTTATGATGTTTGTATCCTAAAATAGGTCCCACAGAAAAAAGCAAGAACTTACACAATTTATTTTTTTTAAAGAATATTATACTTGTTCTAAGTGAAGAGGCAGAACACATTTTCAAAGAGACAGGACAAAAGAGGTGAGACTGCCATCAAACTATGCAAATTTAAGGGCTAATTTCAAATTAGTGATGTATAAAAAGTAATTTTATGTCAGATCATGCACGAAAAATCAGACCAATCATGTAGGTCGATATTTTGCTTTGATTTGATAAAAAAAAGAGCTAAAAATAATACAAATCATTACTAACTGAAGACCCTAGCACACAAGGTGTGTAAAAAATATATAAAGAAGGTGTACATTTGTGGTTGAAATTCTTATTTATGCATGGTTGGTGCAGGAAGAATTGTTTTTAAGGCTTTGTGAAATAAACAGAATTGTAAGTGGATATGTATGAGGCTGCTGGAGTCACTGATCTACAGATGGCAGTGAATTTTCTCTTCTTGAAGTACTTAGCATGCCAAATCAACCATCCTGAAAAATGGATTCTGTTTTTTGTTTGCTTACTTCCACAAGCATCAATTCTATTTAATTTGTTCTTAAATAGTGTCAATGTTGTCGCTTTCTTCCTTTTTTTTCATGGGAAACTAAAAGGATTCCTCTTCTCTTCCTCTCAAAAGCAGATTTATATTGACAGGCACGCATCACTCTCTGGACTTGGTTTCATCCCCTGAAGGATTTGGTTCTATGGTCTACAAGAATTGCCAATGACTGATGGAAGGGGAATTCTCTGCTGCCGTGGATTCTCCGATCTCTGCACAAAGCTGATTCTGTTTCCAGCGTCAGTGAAAGGTGCACTGCTGTGTGATCTCAACTTGTCTTCATCACAGTTCACAGCCAGTGACAAGATAAAGATACCCTCCTGAAACAGAGCAGAGTTTCAGAGGGAAGCTCCACCCTTTCAGAGCATGTGGTCAGCATGATTTGTAAGAAAGACGAGAACAGAATCCTTTGCATAAATAATTTAAATGCAGCAACTACTGTAGCAACCACGCAGAATATAAATTGCTAATTTCAGAGTAGACTCCTTGATTTCAATATCAAACCATTAAGAGGCTGTATTTGTCAGACCACAGCCTGGCTTGCATGGCACAGCTCAGAGAAACTAACAGCACTTATGTATTCAAATGGTAATTGCAAGAAGTAGAAAACCATCCCCACCTTAAACCTTCGGTTACAAATGTTCACTTTTCTCACAAATGAATGAAACAGCAGCCTTTTCTAAAGAGCACTTTTGAAGTGCCTGTCCAGTTAAACCGAACCATTTTGCATGCGTGTTTTGCGTGAATGTCTGTCCGTGCTCTGCCAAATCCATTCCTTTGAGCAGACAGGTCATGGGGACTTACAAGAATTCACTTCCCTTGAGAGGGCATTCCTGCCTGCTCACAGGCATTTCAGACCCTCACACGCATCTGATGAAGTAAGGAAAGCCATGACGTGAAAAAAACTACCCTACAGCAAAACCATTGGATACTAGAGGTGTAATGAAAATAAACTACACACATCTGGAAGTTCAAAGTTGTGCTAAGTAATCCTGAAAATTGCAGGTGCCAATGAAACTACCAGCCTCTTTCTTTTCTTATGTAAAATAGCTTTTGGGGTGTTTTTGAGATTAGTTCCTTTCAAAGCAAAACTTCTAAAAGCAAACTGGATTTCTCAGCTCTTTAGCCTCAGGTGAAAAATGCCATGTAATGTTCAGCCAAATTCAGCAGAATTGGCTCTATTAGCTACGTTGCTCATCATCTCATTCATTCTCGTTTGTTTGGGAGTTTTTTAATGACAGTTAGGAAAACTCATAATGTTCCACTAAGACATCCTTTCAATACCAAGCCTTTTACATAACCAGATGATTGTCTTTGGAAAAGATTTTTCATATGATTATTAGAGCTACCTATGTTGGGCATGGCCTGTATGAACAAAAAACATAGAAAAATTCCAGCTTTTTGCAATATTACTTCCACTGGAAAACAACCCCCTTTTAAGGCTCTGGAAGAAGTGTTTTTGTCATTCATTCAGACACATGGGAATGCCAAGAAAGAGGAGATCTGGCATGATTGCATTAACTATGATTACCCAAGAAAACACCATTGATTGTGATGCTCACATCTGACTGTTTTCTAAACAGAAAAGAAATATGCATTCACAAGAAATGTAGACTGAGGTACAAGCAAGTTAGTTTATCATACCTTTGATAACCCTGATAAATCTAAACAAAAAGGTATAAAGGCAAATTATATTTTCAGTTTCACATAAAACACCCCAAACTCCTCTGCTTAGAAAATTATTAAAATGGAGTTGTGTAAAATGTGCAAAAAAGAGGTCTTCAGACTTTCAAACAAGTTTAACAAGTAAACAACACAAAAATTATCAAAGGAATGCTGGTTGCCAGCAAAATTCAGGGAAGCATAATTAGACAAAGTTTTCAGCATAATCTGGTCTCCAATATGGTTCAAATAACCTGAGAAGGATAGCAGCAACCAGACCCAGCAGCTGGCACAGCAAAATATGGTTCTGTTGCCTATTTAAAGCATCTCTTTGTATTTTTCTGGACCAGGAATCAGCCCTTTCCAGCATGGAACCAGAAGGAAAGGAGCAATAAAAATGAACATTATCTTGTTCTCTGTACAAGGGCCCCAACAGTGAAATTCTGATATCTGATATAAGAACTGAAAAGCAGAGTACTTCCCTGAAACAGACTAGTTTCTCAATGGTCTTGGATTTGCTCACAAAGGAATTTCCTTCACTTGTCTGCTCTCCAAAATAAACTTATCTCACTTGAAGCACGTACCATATACCAAAGAGAGTAAACTGAGATCCCTGTGTGGTAAATAGAAGGCAACCATCCCACTACTTTCAGTAATGGAGAAGCCTATAGCAGACTTTTAGTCTTCCAAATATCCTGTGGAGAATGACTTTGTCTTACCCCCAACACTAATAGCACCAAAATCCCCCATTTTATTGATAAGAAAAGTGTTTAGATGTTGATGTCCTCAGTGCAATTTTCCTTCCTGATGAGAAGCGAGCTCTAAAGCTCCTTATATTGCTTACCTTCAAACGAGTGTTAAAGTGCTTTTTACACTTTTCAAAAGATATTTACAGAAAGCAGTTTCTATGTGACAAATTGTGGCAGATCGCTATAATCTGCCGCATTTCACATGAGTAATAATAAAAAATCCAGATGCTGATGTAAGAACTTTCTAATTGTCAGGTTTGCTAGACCAAAGTGACAGTATATGTTTATCCCATCATTTCTTTGACTGACAGAAATGTGGATCTTTTGCAGATGAGCATACAGTGCACCTCCTGCACCTGGTTTGGTTTCAAAACCATAGGAAATAACTGATGAATATCAGAACAGCAGAATTTGACTTCTCATGAGATTTTCTAGAAATATTCATACTTATCATGCTTCAAACACTTTTTCTGGCACACAAACAAAATTTGGTCACTCAGATTCTTTCCATAATGTGGCCTCCAAATGTGAACAACAGAATTAACATCTCCTCTTTGTAACTAAAATCTATACATTATTTTCCAGAGTACCTTAGTTCAATTCAGTTAAAGGGTAAGAAAAATGTTAATAGAAAAACAGAGAGACACAAGGTATGAGTGATCAGAGTGTACTGGTCTCTTTGTGCTTTTCTAGAGTTGTGTGATAGAAGCACTAAAATTAAGGTGATTAAGTTAAAAGGATGTAGTTGTGATGTGATCTGATGTAGAAGCCTTACATTAAAGGAAAATGAAGAGTACAGATGTCACTTCTGGTGTCACAATATTGGGTGTCTTAGCACTATTTCTTGCAATACAAATGCAGCAGGGCATATCAAACAAATGAAAGCAATCAGGGTTCTGAATAGAATTCATCAGGCCTGTGCACAGTGGTAAAATAACCAGCCAACAAAATATCATCAACACACAGCATACCTTGTAGGCACAGTGTAAAAGGAGTCTATATAAGTAAAGACAAAACGTTGTCTCTAAGTTTCTCAAATGTTCTCCTTGGCCAAGACTACCAAGTCAAAGCAGGACAGTTTATGGCTGTGTTGCCTACACAGGCTGTTTCATGCTAGGTTGATTTCCTCTGAATCAAAATGTTCTTCTTAACTGGTAAATTATCATAAACAATGATGTTTTTCAGTGCTTTGACTTCACTCATAGCTCATTTATCTGAGCAAAGACTGACTGAGGAATTCCAATCAAACACCTGCCTACTTTCTAGGCTGAGCGAAAACCTAAATTGGAGTTATTTACCCAGAAATTTTGTGGTAAGCTTGTAAGATCAGCCAGGAAAGATGATCAGTGTGCAGCTGAACACGTCCACTGTCACCTCAGAGGCATGGAAGAAAGTACTTCCTTCACTTCTCCTGGACTGCAATGCACACAGGGGTTGTTTTGACTGCTCCTGCTCTCGTTGCCTAAGAACATTTGTAGTGGCACCTTTTCTATTTACACTTAATTCTCATTTAATTATTTTTTCTCAAGTTATTTCTTATAAAAATAAACAAAAAAAATTTTTTATTATTATTATTTTAAACTTCACCACTACTATTCCAGGGCCATAAAGGAAAGTCTTATTTGTAGGACTTTTATAGCAAGAGCTACTGTATCCAAAGTCTCCTCTCCCATGATATTCCTGGGTAATTTAGCTTCTCTCCTTCTGCTATTGTTATGTCTTCTGAGACTGACCTGAAATTGTGGTTGTTACTGATATTTTTACTGTGCTTTTCAGTATTTTTCCACATATTTCAATATATTAAGCTCTTCTTGTTTCACTCTCCTTCTGTCTCCCTGCCTCTCTTTAACACCCACCCCACCACCCTCCAACCCTACCACTTTAGTATTTCATCAGGTAGAAGAAGGTATAATAAATGCAATATATAAATTGAATCCTCAGAGTCCCCACATGGGCATTCAAAGCACAAACAAATATTTTTTTTCTACTCTGCTCAACTAAACTTCTCATAGTAGAAGTAGTTAATTCATTTTCCCAGAGAAGTATTGATTTAAGCTGAAGAAAGTTACAGAAGTATTGGAAAAGAAAGGAGTACAATCTGGCTGCACTAATAGAGGTACTCTTTCACCAGCTGAAAGCTTATAAAAGTACATCTAACTCTTTGTCATCCACAATGCTTTGTGACTTATGAAGAAAAGCAATTTTGCAATAAATGACTAATGATCCTCTGTTTCCTTAAAATGTTCTTTCTGCCCTACTATATCCTATTTTTTGGATACTTTTAAAATATTTCATTCTAGCAATACTCTGAAAGCTCTGATTTAGATGTTTAGTCCAGCATAGTTCCACTTAGACCTGACTTCAGACAGATAAAAACTAGAGCTGGATTTGTTTCTTACAAGAGCAAGATTTCAGAAATTCCTCATCTGGACTAAATCCCTACTTTTCTCCTCCTGTAAGTAATAAACTGCCTTGTATGACATCCAGGCTCTGGTGATTGGTCATAATTCAGTCACACAAAATAAGTTGTTTGAACTGTCCCACTTTCCATAAATAATTAAATCTTATTTGGACTGCAAAGATTAAGACTAAAGGGAGATTTTAATCTAGGTTTCCCACATCCTGCCTAACCACTGAGCTTTTCAGGAATTTTTCCTTAAAAAGAAACTACAGACAGATTTTTTTCTTTCTTTGAACATACAAATCCAGTAAAAATATTAATTTTGACAACTTATCAATTTTTTGAGAGGAAGCAGTTGCTCCAAGATTCCTGCCCAGTTTTTCTCAGACAGGTAGCATCATTCAGCATCCAGCTGCTCTCAGTCCTGGGTGCTGTCTCAAACTGTTCTGTGGGCCCTGGCAGCAGCCCCAGCCTGAGAACACCACACCTGTGAGGAAACCTCAGGGATTTAAACAAACACATTGGTTTGGATTTAGCAAGAGTCTTTGTTTTACTTAAGAAGTAACTCATTTGAGTCTGGAAGTTTGCTTGCTTTTCCTTTTCACTATTAGTTTTTAAATAAATATAAGGTCATTAACTCTTGACACACTATTTTGAAGCAGCAATTGATTCTGAAGCAAACACCAAAACAATTAATTTCTAAACTGACAAAATGAAACATTTTTCTTTATGATTTTTCAGGGTTTTTTCCTTTTTTTTTCTTTTTTTTTTTTTATGAATAGTGTTCATCAGATTAAGAATAAATTCTCAAGGTTTTTCCTTTGACTGGTATCTACTTAGTCACAAATCTAGCAGAACACCTGCATATGGGCAAATACAATAGCTGTTGTATTTTATTGTCAAAAGTATTATGCAAGACAGTTGATGATATGAAAATAATCTAGCTAATTGAAAGAAAATATGTGGCTACTTCTTTTTCATGTTCAAAATAAAACATCCCAAATGTGACGAGGCTATGGCTTTTAAATTTCCTTAAACTTAGCCATTTTCCACTGCTCTGTGCAGGACCTGACATTGACAATCTAGCCTTATTCCACTAAACCAACTCCCAAGAACCCTGAAACGTCTTCTGTGGTGACCTCTGAGATGTGCTAGGAGGTTTTTACTTTATTTCACCTAAGCAATTTTTTGCTGAACTCTGTGTTTTTGAAGAACTCTAGTTTTATGGCACAGTCCTGTACCTACAATAATTGTAAGTACCAATTAAGTTTACTTATTTTCAATGCTCAGTTACACCTACAAATGCTGGCATTTGCCCTAACAATGAGGTTGTGGAGACAAAACTGTAATCACAGAGCAGCACACTGGCTCTCACTCCCTTCAGCAACTGACACCACAGCATCTTTAAAATGCCTTATTCCCAGCTAGAACCTCTCATTCTAACAAGCACAGGGAGGCAATTCACCCTCCTATTAGACTGCAAGGATTAGTACTTCCTAAGTGTTTGAATTGTTTCATCACATTGTACACTTCAAACAATAACTGAACTTACGCAACAATGTTCTTTGGCCTGCATTTGAGTTACAGATGTGGAGCTAAGTAAAAAGGGCCCATTTGGGATTAATCTCAACTGGCCTTGCTCCTTAAAATGCTTGTTCACTGAATGATTGCTTGTTCAGTGAATATCCCTTCAGAAGCTGCAACTGCAGTTCAGCACACCTCCATTCCCCGAACACCTGAGCCACACAATCTGACAGTGCCATTTTCAACATTCACTAATCAGTAATAAGCAACATTTCTGATAAAACCAGAGCTGAAACTACAAGTTTATAAACATATTTATAGAGAGAGTCTTTAGTCACCCCTGATACAAAGTGTATTAATTCCTCAATGTGAATCATAATTATATTAGGTACCCAGTAGAATTGAATTTAATGTGATTTAATTTAACTATTTAAAAATTTCAGGCCAAAGATTCTCTGGAAAGGGTTGTCTAATCCAGCAATTAGATTAGCTGTTTCACTCATTTTACTTTCATTAAAATGCACATTTATTATCAAAGAAATCAGAGTACAAAACTAAAAAAAACACTTGACTTTTATTTCTGCTTTTATTAATTTGTCGTTTAATTGCATTTATGACAGATAATTGCATATTTTCTAAATATGTGGAAGTTATGCTACAAGAAAAAAAAAGTGGCACCACCATTGTGTTCTCATGTTCCTTTTTGTACATGGATATGAAGAAATGGAAAAAAAAACCATAAAAATTGCCCTGGCTTTATAATGTGATCAAATAAGGCTGAGGTATAAACACATAAGTTACTGCATTATGTGCTTCAGATCTCTAAATTGGTAATTGTCCGGTTTTCGGCTGTTTGAAGGGCCTGGAAAGGCCCGGAGTGGCCTTGGGGCAGCCCGCGTATCAAAGGACGAGAAGAGGCTTCAGTTCTTCTTTCGGTTTTTATGTTTATTAAATGTTTATCTAAAAGATTTTCTTTCGGCCCGACAGAGGTCTGCTCAGCAGTCAGCCATGAGCACACTGTGTTGCCCTCCGGACAGCCACCTATCTTTATACCCATTGTTACGTGTACAATATTTATCATTTTTCCCCAATACCATTTATTCTTATTGCCCGGTACACTTTTAGTAATGACCAATCCCAAAGTGCCACCATCACACAGAAGATGGAGGAGAAGAAGAAGAAGAAGAAGGACAGGACACGCCCCAATTCCTCCATCTTACTTCTCTAAACCCCCCTGTACATAAATCCTAAACCCTGTGTCTCACCCTCTAATTAACTAATCCCTTCACCATTCACCTCGGTGAAGTCCTCCTATCCTCATACAGGTGTCGTCTCCCGTGTAGGATCAAAGTCCAGCCACCAGACACTTCTGGCAACATTCCAGGACTCCCGAGCCCCCCAAGGGTGGTCTCGGTGGCTCGGCACCTCAGTCCTGAGGTGCTGAGATCCCACAGGTAATATAATTGGAAATTAATTAATGAATTTCACTGGAAATTTAATAAAAAGAAAAAGTCATCTAAGAAAGAAATGGTAACTCATTTCTCCAAAACCAAAATTTTATACAACAACACTGTCCTAAAATAAGCAAAAAAGACAGGCAAATATGAAACATTACTGAATTGTTCCATAATTAGAATACCTTCTCAGTTTCTAATATGAAAAAGAATCTTTAAAACAAGCAGACTAGAATGCAATTAAGAAGCACCAATATGAATGATGTGCTTCCAGTTTGTTTCACTGCCCGTTAAATCAAGCTTAGTGTTGCAAGCTGATGGAAGAAGCAAGAGCAGCCTGAAAAGGAGTAACTGGGAATGCATGACTCATGAATGAGAAGCAGATTCCACCACAATGTTGTCAAATACAGCACTCTGTTGATAAATGGAGATGAATTCCTGGTTTCCTTTTTGTGCCTTTTCTTCAGCCTTCTATTCTGTCTGTGGGGCATGGTTTGTTTTCCCTGACAGTTTGAGATTTCTGAGCTACTGTGTTACAGTGCCAGCACACACTGTGCACAGTAAGTGAACAAGAAACAATCTGGCTGTTGTTTCGTGCTTTGCACAGAGCAATTTTCTTCCCATGACTGTATTTTAGATCCTAGTACCAGATGCCTGCTTTTAGGAAGCTAAATGTTTCTGTCCTGATTTTATGTGTCTTAGATTGCAATTCTGATGAAAAATCAAAATTGTCATCCAATTAAAATAGCCAATTATGCAAATAATCAGAATGCGTAATCGTACTACTTCCATAAATTAGAATGAAAACAATTGCTCTGTCTATTTATTACTGACCTTGCCTTTCTGTAGAATGGGCTTCCAATATTGAATGGGTTCATCAAGGTGAAGTTCATTCAACTAAATTTAAATCAAGGAGAAATTGAAAAGCAATTTTCATAAATTGTACTTCGTTATTTTCTAGTATTAAAATAATAACACTTCAACAAATCTTTTATATTTAGCAGAGATTAGGTAACAAGAGTAACAGATTTGCTTCTCCCACTTACTCTGTTTAGACATCCACCAGCTATGAATAACTGGAAGCCAAATTCCCAACAGCAGATTTCAGATCTTTTACCAGATAGGAATGATATCATGTAAAGAAATGATTAGACTGAACAGTGCTATAAATGATATGCCATGTGCACTTAATGATACATTTCATTTCCTTTTAATAGGCTATTTACTGCATGATCTTCTTTTGTTATAAATTATCACAGCTCTGTTGAAGTCAATGAAGCCTGTTTGTATCAGCTAAATCTCTTCTCCTTACTGCTGGATAATTAATATTGCTTTTTAATATTTAGTAAAAAAATATGTTGTGATATTGAGGGGCATGAAGAAAAGAACAGGCAAATAAACATTAGGACTGCTCTGGGACTTCTGCAAGAGATGTTGAATGCCAGCGTTTGTGCAGAAAAATAAAAGCAGAACTCTCATCATAATTGGTGCACAAAATATTCTGGCTATTTCAGTTCAAGATCTTTAAATTAAGTCCCAAGAAAAAAGGGGAGAAGTGAAAGAAGTAGCAATGAAAACGAGCCCTGCATAAAAGTAGCCCTTGATCACACACGTGAGGCAAAATGACTAATTATCTAGTCTAGAGATTATGAAGATCAGCCTGATTTTGCAGTAATGACCATTCTTAACACTGGATTACATAAATAATCCTGAAAAATCCAATTTAATTACTCGTACTTTTGTCTCTTCAAGAATGTGACAATTTCATTTGTAAATACTTAATGAGGAACATCATCTGCTCGCATACACCAGCATTCATTGCTCAGTGTTGTTACTGAAGTAACATGTGCCCTCTCTCCTGTCCTAGCAGACCTCTCTGTTTAAATTGCTGAGAAAACCAGAAGCCATAGTGATCTTTACACGATAATTAAACATGATAATTCTGGATTATCTCTTAATTAAAACAGAGCTTTGAAACACCCTTTGTGAGTCTATCAACAACTGATTCCAGATAATCTGGGGATAAAGCAATTAATCTTTCCTTTTGATTGCTTTCCTGATCCGTTTTCTGAAAGCAGGTATTAACATTGTTTACCTTCATCATCATTTGTCTGAGCATTTGAACTTAGTTCTACCTATGGGAGTATTCTCATATTTTCCATTGATTGGGCACCTTTTCAAGCTCTTTCTGTCATTCAAGAAGGGTTTTCATACAAGCAGTAGCTCCACACTAGCCATGTGAGGTTTTTCTTGGTTAAACTTTTTGGTTAGTTAGTTCCTGAGAACACTCATATTTTGATCTTGCAGTTTCAAAGGTCTGCTATATAGGCTAATTAATCTCTGTATTCAGCAAAAAGTAGTGGTAGATTTTGGAAAGGACAGAACATGTTGAGGAAATCAGAGCTGAAGTGAAATTTTACTTCACATTATTATTTTAATTGACCTGTTTAATTAATGGAAAACCCCACCGAATGACTTTAAACCCCTGGAGAACAATATCCTCGCTTTTAAATTCTGTATTACCTCATTTTGGGAAACTGAAAGTCTGCCACAGAATTGGCCTTACTGGATGTAAAGGTTTTGTAGCAGTTTGGAAAACAAGATTTATTTAAAACCATTTCTGAAGAGGCTTACACATGTATAAGTGCTTTATTTCTCTTTCATCCCTATTAATCTCTATGAGGGTTGCTCATAAGGGCCAAAATTACCCCAACAAGGCCAATCTCTCCCTGTATATTCAGTTCAAAAAGGTGGAGGGCCCTGTACAAGGGCTACGTCAGGTCTATCTTTCCCAATTAATTTGTAGCAAGAGTGTAGGGAGTTTTATATCACTGTGAATATCCTCCTCCAAAATTTTCCCATGTAAAAATAGCTATAACAATTTCAGGCTGTTTCCTGTAAACTATAAAATAATTACAACAGCCATTTTTCTTTCTTTCCATATATTTCATGTTATCCAGAAACATATTAACACTGAAACTGCAGTTGATTATTAACTGATATGTTGCAGGAACAGATAAAGTTTCATAATGAGCTGGAATGTACTGAGTTATAGCAAACCAAGGTCAAAACTACTAAAAAGGATTCATAGAAATTACTGCTCTATCAGCAATCATAGGTAGAAAGTATTTTGAATTACAACTTTTCATTAAAACAGGCTTGTCAAAACGGTCCATGAATTTTCTTGATGGCAAAAGGAAATGGAATTTTTGTTTACATTAATAAAGAATTTATAATACTTACACCTTGAAAGCTCCCATCTTTAAGGAATTGCTTGACTTTAACATAAATGTCTTTATTAAATCTTTTGTTAGGATGAGAGCAATATGTGGCCCAGTAAAAATCTGCTAAATAAGTCTGCATTTAGGTGCATTTCTGATGATTATCACCAGGAGATAATGGAGAAATTATTATATTTCATATTGAATTTCTCCCATGAAACACACAAAGAGTTTGTGGACTGCTACGAATAACTGAAACACATGACAGCATTGTAGATTTTTGTTCATTAAAAGTGTTACAGCACTACTGAAATCAGCCTATGATTTCAGTGCTATACTTACCACATTCCTGAACTCCTCTATCTTGGACATAAAAGAAGAGAAGATATTGTGTTTATCTCTCAACAGTTACATTTTCATGTGTGGCATGAAATAATTTAAAGTTCAGTATTACATGGTCCTTCAATGAAATACTTATTACACATCTGCAAACACTGCCAATGTTTGTTTAATAGTGATTTTGGTATGTGTATAACTAAAAACAATTTACTCCACCTACAAAAGTGAGATTTTCCCTTTTTTCCTCCTACTTTAGCAGGACTAGAATTTGCTACTGGTTCCAATTTTCCTTTGCAAGGAAATTACATTGACTGTGATTTCTTCAGAATCACAAGGAGACATTTGAACACTTCTCTCTCTTCTAATTAGTGTCTGCAAACTCCTGAGACAAGAGGTTGTATTGTGTGTGTGTGTGTGAGAAGAGTAACAAAATCTTGCTAAGGTGTGAAACCATGGCATTTCCCCTTCTGCCACTCTGCAGAACAATGGCCTTTTACTGCCCCTTCCTTGGGCTAGAGGAAGAAAGCCAATTGAATCAGGAAACTGAACCAGGGGTATCTAAAGAGTGATGAAATATGAACAATATGAAACTGTTACTCAGTTCAGATTGTCCCAAACTGATGGCTGATGGCTCCCTTCTCCTAAGAGGCCAGTGCATGGGTTTGTAAGAGCACAGTCCAACACTACTGAAGTCAATGAGAACACCATAATTTACTCCGAAAGGCTGGAAATTGAACTCAAAGAGAGAAAAGAGTTATCATGCTGCTTGACTGTTATTTTTCCTTCTCCCAAAGAAAATGTTTCTCCTTCAAGGACAAAGAACAGGGGAGGATAGTGTAATCTAGTGTGTCTAGTAATTGTGAAGCCTTGAAAGAAAAGGAGACACAATGAGCCACAGGAGATCCACAGCTCAAAGCAGATATCTGAAGATGTAATACTCTCAAAGCATTCATTCAGCAAGGCTCAGAAACTCTGCTGCATTTTCAGCTCAAAGTGTATGTACATGTATATGCACATGATTAATGCTCTACTTGACATTTCTCATATTATAATCATACTGTGAAGTTCCTCTTGTCTCAACAGCCACAACAAAGGAAGTTGCTGAGCAGTACCCAGACTACCATTTGAAAAGAATTTGAAAAGAATGAGACAGTGAATGCAAAAAATGGCGCTTGCTTTATTTTCTGACTTCAGATGGTAAGTAAAGTAGTCTGTGCCATCTGCTGAACAATTTGCCTCCACACTGTCTTGTCTGCCACTTGTTTAACATGTAATGTTATATGTCACTGTGACAGGAGTGCAACATTAACAGCCCCTAACAGGGGATGTCTCTCAATGGGATGACAGCTGACGCCGACTCTGCCTCTGAAACACCGCCAGTTTCACTTCTCTCCTCCAGACTCATTTCTCAAGATTATTAATGATAGTTTGAGACTGAATTTGCAGCACACTGAGTTTAGCTCCTGACAATTACTCCCTGTCCTTTCCAGAAGGGAGGCCTGTGGGTGTTATGACAATATCATTTTATTATTTTAGCTCACATCTTTTTTCCTTGCTGTTTTTTATCACACTCACTCTGTCATCTTCTCTGCCTTTTTATGGGATTTTTTTTTAAAACTTAACACTGCCTCCTTGTAAAAAAACCTCAAGAGCCTATGCTAAATATCTTCCTTCTCTGCCATCTCTACTTTTGACACATGGTCACACTGAGGAATCGCTGTGGCAGGGTACAGAATTTTTGGACAATGGATGGCTGCTTCAAGTTATGCCTGCTATTTTTCCAGAGCACTAAATTTGAGGCTGAAGCTATGTCATGCATACTTCAAACTGGAAGTATCCCCAGATACTTCAAACAGAAAACTATCTATGATCACTAGCTGTTTACTACAACAACTGTCATGGTTGCTAGCTTTATCTCACTTTTGTATGCTCCTGTCAGACCTGGGTCTTGTATTAAATTTTATGGGTTTTTTCACAAGTAGAGCCAGAAACAAATGAAAATTTTCAAAAAATAACTACTGATAAGCTTGCAGGTCCAGCAGCATTTAAAACATTTCATGCTTTCTCTCTTTGAAAATGTGATTTGTGGTCCTGTTAAAATAGAATATTTTATATAGTTGGAACAAACCATGGGAGCAACTTCATTAAAAAAACAGTTATAGAGAGGTTATTGAAACAAAAGAAGTAGCCCTAGCACTGGTAAGGCTTATGAGCTCCAGCATGGCAATGCATTAACATGTCTTTATGGCTTCCAGGCCAGAGCTGGCTTCCATTCAGACAGCTCAGTGTGCAAGCAGATCAAACGCGCGACTGTCTGCACCCGTCTGTGCAGACAAAGCCTCAGCTGCTTTCTCTGGCTCATCCTGCTCAGGCTGGGTTTGATGCTCCCCAAAGAAAACACACTAAAGCCATTAAAATTATTTATGTGTGCTCTCCTAAGGCCCCAAGAGCTAAGTGCTGGTGGTCAGCAGGGCTTCCATCTCTTTTCTTGCGGAAAAGACTCTGCTAAGTAGTCAGACCATAAGCTGAACGCTCATTCGATTACATGGCACACACAAACGAGAAATTACCAGTGACTGATAAAGACTCAATATTAGCTTTACTAAAGAATGTGCCATCTTGCTGAATTTCACTTACAAATTGAATTAACTACACTCTTTAACTCGCTGTAAGCACAGCTCAGGTTTGATCTGGAAGCAGTAGTCAGAACTGATTGTAACACAAATCAGCCCCATGATGAGACATGCTTCCTTAATAGAAGCAGTGCATTTTTATCACTTCCCGAATTGAAGGAAAAGTCAATGATCTTTATTTTATCAAGAAGGCTCATCACCACATGCTACTATCACACCATGTCTGAACAGCAACAAAATGCTCCTTTGTCCTCTTGTGGAATCACCATCCTTTGGGGAAGTGTTTACTAATGCTAAACATGCTTCTCCATCTCAACCATAGAGACCAGCAAAAGTTATCCTTGGCTTTCTTCAGTGGAAAGAGTCAAGTTTCAGGTCAAACTAGCCAATATCCATAAGTTTTCAGATATTTATATCTAGCATGTATAAATGCCCCTTGACAAAAATCACAGTATACAGTGTTGCTTTTCTGGCACAACAGAGCACTTCAAAGCAAAGATAAATCTTGCACAACCATTAGATAACATTTTTACATGGGCTGGTCTGAAATGCTTTCATAGATTTTCATACAGAAAAGGTCCAAAGCCCTCACTGGCTTTCACTCTAAGATGCTATTTTACATTTTTGTGTCAAATATGCCCAGCATAAGCACAGAATAGGACAGTTAATGATAGTAAAAAAAACCCAACTATTAAAACAATAACTACAAAGCTGATTTTAATTATAAATTTAAGTCATTCACATACCTTTGTACTCTCTTGCCCCCTGGGAAGAAAATAAAAATGAGCAACAGGTCAGTATTTCAGGTCAGTTTATGAAATTCCAGAATATACTCAGATAATGTTGTAAAAAAAGTCATAAAAAAAGCACAGATAACACAGTAGTGTTGCCAATGCTTAAAGCTATATGTAATAAACATAATATTAAATTCCAATGGTCCATGCTCCCATTGAGTCTATAATTTTACACCTCCCAAGCAACTGCATAAAATAAGGAGATCCCCATTTGTTATGATTCTAAATAATTTTGGATACAGTAAGATGAAAGATACAAAGTCAAGATACTCTATTTCTGGGTGGCCAGTTTCTAGTTCACTGCTTTTGATGGTCTGTTCCTTGATGTCAGTTTCAAAATATGGTTTCGTTTATTGGAAGACTTTTGTTATAGTATTTTACACTGATCTCATGACCTCCCTTGATCTCCAGGAATCCCATATTGCAGCAGGAAGTGGGTAACTGAGCAAGCAACTACTGAACAGAACCTTGAACGTAACACTTTAAAGCAGTAAACTTCACAGGGCTTCTCTCTTTCCAAGAAGAATTAAGACAGAGTGTCTTCTCAGCTGTGGTTTCTAAAAACTTTGTGATCTTTGGTACAAGAATAGGGGCTAACCTCATTATCTTTCAAAATTCTTAGACACATAATTGCATCTTGCTGGCTTACATTTCTCTGGCAGATGCAATTGGATTTAGTACTGTTTCTCATTGACAAAGGCAAACGCCTTTGAGCTTCAGTTGCTCTGAAGTGTTAAATATTGCTTTGTTTTGCTTCAAAGGCATTTCTGCCATGGGAAAACTATCACTTTATGACCCTTGTGTATGTTGCAGGAGTGATGGGACATTAAAATATTCTGATAGCCTCAGGAAAAGGGATTGAGGAATATACCAGTATTAATAAAATAGTGAGTGGCGTTTTAAACCTTTCCTTATATCAAAGCTCCTAATGTGACATTGAAATCTATAGGACACACAGTGCATGAGGAGACTGCCAGTATTTCTCAGCTTACCATACAAGGAATGGAAGTTTTAAAAATTCAAACACACAGCAATTACACTACATGAAATTTTCCTTCACTACTCAAAATTGGGTCCAAAATACTTTACGACATAGACCCTAAAACTACACATCCAGACTTCAAGTCTCAGAAGAAAAACCTGCTAGCAGAACTGAACCTCTGTACATTAGAAAAACAGGCCTGTGAAGTGCAGAACTAATGAGGCCTGGTTTCCCTTGGGTTGTGCCTCATGGAAACACCCCCTAATGTCCAAAAAGGTGCAAACTCTTGTTTTGCAACACTGAAGTTCTTACTCTCCAATCTGGATTTGCTTTCAACATTTCTCTCCCCAAAGAGACTGAGGGAGGAGGAGGATGGGAGAAAGCACAATAACAGAATCTTTTTTTCCCCATATCCAGCTGCCTTTTTCTGGCTACTAGCAGTACAACTACATGTATGTCACTCTTGATAGAATTTGGCCAAGAAAGATCACCAGGTGGTAAAAGCAGGATAGACAGACACCAGGTAAGCCTCACCTAACTAAAAGAGAAGTCAAAGTCCATCCATATCCTTGTATTTCCAGCCAAATCTTTTCAAAATCTTCTACATGATGCTGGTCTTCCTTAAGCACTGTTTCTGTTTGGAAAGCCATTCTCCATCATACTGATCACAGCATCACAATCCATCCAAGAGTGTGCAAGGAAACCATCTCCTCAAAAGGTAAACGTGTTTACTTATGCAAAACTACTAGTGAGACAAGAAAGCTAAACCTGACTTTGGGTAAAAAACACCTTGTTAAGTTCAATTTATGGAGGGTTTTTCTGCTTTCTTTCAGACACTTCTGTATCAGGTTTTTTATTCTCCTCTCTCTTTCCCTTGCTTTACATTCCTGTCAGCATTTGATAGTCTTTGTTTAGGTAAGTTTTCTTGTTCTGGGGAAATGCAATTCCTTCATTACTTTAAAAACAAGGCAGCAACAATGGAAGATGTCACCAAACATTTAAATGTGGAAGCTCAAAAACAGGTTAATCACAAACAAAATAAAATCCATTCTGTCAAAATAATGGTTTAGACTCTTCTGTTAGAGGCTTCTGAAGTAGAAGTACAAGTAAATTGTATTATTAAATGTTTGAAATTAATTAACTAAATTAAATGGGACAGCATAATCATTAGTAATTTTGGTATTTTAAAGTAATAGAGCATAAACTTCCTAAGGAAACATATTTATTCAGCAATTTCAAATTGAGAATGTTTTCAAAACATAACAGCTTAGAAATGGATTGCCTCTCAACCAACTGAATAATTCTGTCAAAGTCAAGAGCACTTGGGGAAAAATCTTTCAAGGGAGCAAGAACAGTTTAAAAATACACTAAACAGAAAGCATGACAAAATTTCTCAGTAATGTTAAAAGCTAAATGAAACATTAAAAATGAACATCAATATCTCATATGTGCCAAAACCCAACTAGACAACATCAGACAGCTGGAATTAGTTAAAATATAGACTATTTAACTCTTTAGATTGCAAGTCCTATCCATATTCAAGAATACTGAGATGTTGCACTCTTTGTTATGGGGGCAGGCATCAGTGAGTCATGTCAGCTCTCTTGATATTCAAAATGAACTGGCCTGGTGTCCTTGAAACAGTAGACAGAAGTGAGGCTGCTAAACATCAGTGCTAGAGTTATCACTGAGATAAAACCATGTCAGTATGAAAAAAATTCATCCTCAGCTCAGAATTAACCTTTGTAAGTTACCCTCAAACTGAATTGATTATTTGGAAAGTCCTAAGCACAAAAAATTTAAAATATCATTATGAATTCTGAATTATGTGTAGTTGTGTGAAAACAGGTATCTTTAAATCACACAAGAGAAGAAGACCCGTAGGTGAAATCAGACCTGCTCTCACCATGAAACAAACACTTTTCCTTAAGGTTAATTTTATCAGACTCACCTTTGTTGCAAAGCTACATCTTCAGAGCATTTTTATCTAGTACCAAAAATAATTAGCAGGCACTCCAGCTCTTTGAATGGCCAGCTTTAGTCAGAACTATCTTGAGTCCAAGCATAAGAAAACCAAGAAACCTCTTTTGAAACCTTAAAGTGCTGCAAGACACAGTGACAAGTAATATTAGTATCTCTAACCCACTGTATAAAGGTAATTAAATCTAGTAATTTCGTTTCTCATCTCTTTGCAGGATTAATGAAACAAGGAATAGAAAATATAGAATCAAACACAGAGCTGGTAGCTCTTCAGTTTGGCAAGTGTTTGTCATCACTGGTTCATTTGTAGTGAATAAAAGATAGTATTAAGTTTGTGTGGGTTTCTTCTTTAACGGCTTACCTGGAAACAAATCTATGTCCTGTTTAACAACACTCATTCTTTAGCGTGCTTTCCATTTTAAGCTCACAGTAACAAAAAAAAAATCATTGCTGTTCATTATTGTTACCTGTTATGAGGAATAAATGTCCTGATAAATAACAAGAAAAACCAGGGGTCTTTGGGTTCAGCTCTGTGCCTTAGTCAGTAGTGGGACCATAAGATTTTTCTAGATATGGAAGTGTAATGTGTGGGCATTGTTATAGAATGCAACAAATGTGGGATTAATTTTTCATGTGATAGCTGGCTTTCAAAAAGTGTACACATCTAATCCTTATTACAGCACTGGGTTGAAAACCAGATCTGATATAAAGGTCATTTCTGTTGTGTTTCTGAAAGACATTCTCATGTGATGTCCTCTGTCCCTGATGTATCCTTTTCCTCCTACTGTTGATGGATTGCATTAGATGCACCAGCTTTTCTTTGACCAGTTTAAAATGATCTGTGTATTTCAGTCAGTGTTCTGCTATGCTCGTGGCTTTCCCAGACACACCACTGCTTGTCCTATTTCATCTCACTGGATTTCATTGAGTTCACCTAAAAGGGAGGTGATCATATTACAAGTTACTGGTTTTCCTAGTCCTCTTTTTATGCAGAAAATACTTTTATTGTTTTGCTCCTATGCATTATGTTTTTTAAAGGATTAGCGATTACCCATTCTGGAGTGAGTGCTGTGATAGATTACATTAAGGCAGGGCCTATCAATAGATCCAATCATTCCGGCTTCTCAGATGGAATAATTGTCCTCATTCATGTGCTGTAAGCATGAAAGACATCAACCGGTACAATTATAGAAGCAGCTTCAACAAAATGAACTTGTCAATTTGCTTTGTTAACAGCCTCAAATATAATTCTAGGTCAGCCTAGGATCCAGCTGTATCACTTCCAGTCATGTTAACTTGTAGTTCACCAAAAAGTAGATTTTCGCTTTCAGCATGGATAATATTACATGAGTTACTATAGATCAGCTGACATACAGTAAACATCCATGAAAAAAAATGTTTAGACAAATCAAGTGTGAGGTGACTAGCCTTAAATTCAGCTCCTTGCATGGTTTTTAAATTAAATTAAATTAGCCCATGCTTGCAGTGACTGTTGAGGGTGACTGAACCCCAGCTGGAAAATATCTTGTAATAGCCACAACAGTTTAAAGGCAAAGTTGAGAAGCTGAGAGGTAATCTACATACACAACAACAATCAACTCTTCCAACAGTTCTTTGAAAAGGTAGAGTTCATCAATACAAAATCAATATCAAAACTGAAGATTAGGTAAGATTAAAATATTGCATTTTAAATTCAAAAGAGGACCATCTCCAATAAGCTGCATGATTAATTATTTTTAAAAAGCGAGTTTACTGCTTCAGTCAATTGGGTTTAAAAAATTTTTGCCAGCCAGCTGAATGACCAGCACTGTGGCAGAATATGAACACACCTGAACCTATTCAAGAGGTGGGAGGTGAGGCTATTAGAAAATTCAGGGAGGGAATGATGCTTTTAGAAAAATCAAGTGATCATGCAATAAATCTCAGCTG